>NC_081814.1:17910000-18007500 GCF_030704535.1 Vitis vinifera
ATCTCAAACTCGGATTAGGAAGAGTGCCCTTGAACTACAGATCAATCATAATAAACAATACAAGAAAAGGGAATAAAAAGGAAAAAAAGGGGGAGATAGGGTGGTCGTAGATCACGGATAGTCACTCCACTCCATAGATAGTGAACACAGATTCTTGTTTCATTTTCAATTATTTTCGGGTCGGAAACGCGGGCTGCTGGTGGGGCAGGGATAATGGCTTCTTCCGCTTTACAACCGGAATAAGGAACCTTAGAATTCACCCTACCTGTAGATGAATAAATTGGATTTGAGAGGCTAACGGATCAGAAATAAAATCTTTGTATGGAATGTCCTACTCCTGCCTGAGCTTTCCGATCAACCAATCCCCTATTTCAGGGACATCTCTGTGTTAGGTAGGCCCAGGGATCACTGATTAGTCGAATGAGCCCATCCCTCTGGCCTATCATTTATTGGTCGATCCGGCTGGCGGCTCCCGCATCTCCTGCGTCTCCATGGGGCCCCTTCATACAAGTTTGCTGCTAGGAGTCCCTCTAGTCGAATCAATAATCAATAGAAGTCCCCATAGAAGTTGACTGACCTGGCTCTTCAATCGACGATCTACTGCTCCCTCTTAGTTGCAGATGCCCATGCTTTGATTCGAAAGCCCTAGCCAGTGAAAAATCCCCAGTAAGATCTCCGTATTGAATTCCTCCTCCCTTCAGTCTGAACCCGTCCCAGCAACGAACACCTTCCTACTGCAAGGTGAGGCTCTGCCCTTCCCCTAGAATCCACTCCGGGTCGAAGGAGCAGCTAGTCCAACTTCTTGAGCAGCCGAGATATTGAACAACGAACATTTGATTGAATTCCTTGCCTCACCCTGAGATGAGAGGGAAGGTCGATTTGACTCGAATCCTGGACCTGATCTTTAATCCTACACCGGTGAATGGTGCGATGGGAGATATTTTTTTCTTTTGTAATTTTTTTATCAATGCTGGCCCAGTCGAGGCTCGTCCATGCCTAATCCCAATGGACAAACCTTCGATCTATCTGCCCCTAGCTCTATAATCCACCCATCTTCCCCAGTCCCTGAAAGCCCATCCTCTTAAGATCTACGAGCAACCTGATTTACAATCAGCCTGCTTAAGATCTACGAGCAACCTAGCCCTCTTTCTCAACTCGAGTCTTAAGTTCAGTGGCTTTCATCGTTGACGAACACCTGTGCTAATAAGACAAAACAAAGAAGTGGGGAGTCTATGCCTTGAATGAATCAGTAACAACGGATTAGTGGAATGAGGGATCAAGAGACGGACAGGGGGGGAGGGGGGGGGGGGGGGAATGGCCTATCAATCATTGGTGACCTTCCCTTGAACCGGTCACGGAGCTCTCAACTGAGTTGTTTAGGTTCTGGAATTCCATCTCTAGTTGGGGGTTTCGGTTCGAAGGTTCTAAAATGTGGTGCGGGTTCATCTCTCTCGACCAGTTCAGGTTCAAGGGAAGGGTGATCGAGGGGACCCAGACTTTAGATCTCTTCTCTATGGCGGGAGGTTGATTTCGTATCAAGAGTGTGTTGGGGAGGCCAGGGAAGACGGATTGGATCGAGAGGCGATGCCTATGCTCTTTATCGAGAGGATTCCCATCATTTGCAGTCTCCGGTGAAGGAGACAAGGGCGAGGCACCGAACATGTTCTATCCTCAACCTCCATCCGTCATTAGTAATCTCAATCCGCTTTTCCTATTCACTAGTACACTGCGCGCTACAACTAGCAGCCCCTTGTATAGTAAGGGAAAACGCTAGCGCGCTAGCTAGCTACAACTAGTTAGAACCCCTACTTTATGGGATATTTGAAGAAGCCTGCTGAAAAACAGAAGCGCGCTAGCGCGCAACGGCTGAAAAGCCAGCAACTTGTTAGGAGTAGGTTTTGGCTTGCCCCTTTCAACTTATTAGTAAGATAGGTGCTTAACGCCCTATACAAGACAAGGGGCTGCTTGCTGCTCGCCCCTATAGGGGCTTATCCACTCCACTCGCTGCCTACTCCACTCGTTACCACTAAACGACGAAGCCAGGAGCGGAAGGAGGGACTTGAACCCTCAACCTCAGCCTTGGCAAGGCTATGCTCTACCATTAAGCTATTTCCGCCAGCTACGGTAGTGGCGAAGCACTACTGAGCAATTCACGTATCACTTGATACGGACGACTTCTGTTTTTCCACCGGACCACACTCTACTCTTGACCTCCGATCGAGCTACGAGCACGAGTAGGTAAGCGGCTAGGGGGGGGGGGGGGGGGAGGAGCGGTTGGGCTGCCTTTTCAATCAATCTCCAGCCGCTCAGTGCCGCTATTGGTGCGAGTTGTAAGGAGTGGAGTCTTGGTCTCGAGTCGAGCTGGGGCGTCATTTCATTCTCGTAACAGGAGTGAGTGCACCGCAAGACCAGACAAGTTGCTCCCTCGCCTCGCAGCGGCGGCATCTGTCTTTTAAGTTAAGTAATTTCCTAAGACGGCTCCTCTTATTCTACGATAATCCAAGCAGCAGCTCCACGAGTCCGCTCGGAACCGGTCGATTCCTGAGCCATTCGTTCTCCCCTCTCGGTTGGCGTTTGCCAGCCACTAGAGCAAGTAAGAGAACCTACATTGAATGAACTTAAAGAACCGCAGATTTTGACCGGATTTTACACCTTTGTGTCTGGCTATGTATATGGATGTGCATAAAGAAGGGACGAGACATCTCTCGCCTTTTTTGGGGGGGAAGAGAGAGGGAATAAGCTGCAGCGGCACCTCACGAACTTCTTACTGGGGCAGCACCATCCTATAGGCATTTGCGAGTGTTTGGATGCACTTGTTTTGTTCATATTCCTGCGCAGTTAAGCGAAAAATTGTCCCCAAGGCAACCACTTGTGTCTTTCTTGGATATGTTCAGTCCGGGTATAGATGCTATGACGTGAAATCCAAGAGACTCGATGTATCCTTGAATGTTCTCTTTAATGAGGTCGCCTCATATTTTCCTTAACCTAATTAATCAGCCCCGGGGGAGAATGGTAATGGAGATGTATTGTGGCCTTCTCCTGTTCATCAACTCGAACCTCATTCTTCTGCAGTTGATGTTACGGATCAGCCTCACTCTTCAGGCCAGCAGCTTTGCCCAGCATCTTCTGCCGATTGTCAGCCTGTTCAGCTGACCTCAGAGGATTCCAGTCACCCGGCACAACATCTTTCTTCTCGTCGGCGATTACTTTCTCTTTCCCAGGCTCAGACTACTCCGGAAGATCAGCAGTCTAGCCCAGTTGCTTCCCTTCCAGTCGCTTCCTCAGATTCTGGATCCCTCTCTCAGGTTCGTCGATCCTCTCAAGTTTCTTATCCCGTTAAAGGATTTTTGTCTTCTCTTATGAATCGTTTTCCCCAAAACAGCGAGCTTACCTCATGTCAGTTCAATCTTCTCATGAACCTGAATCATTTGCTAAAGCCTCCAATCATTCTTGCTGGAGAGATGCTATGCAGGAAGAAATCAATGCTCGAAAAAAAAGATCCTTCTGCCCTGCAACCTCTGCCACATACTCTTCATCATCCACTAAGCCCAGCACATCAAACCTGTTACCTTTTTTGTGAAATTATCTTCCTCTTGGAATAGTACTGCCTTCGTCGAATGATCACATCGACAAGTTGATCAGAAACTACAGTCCCCACCTGAACTTTTTCTGTTGGATTGGAGATATTTTGAGAGCTCTTTGGGACCCTTGGATTTATTCTTCGCAGCCTTACAATTCTCAGGTTTGTTTGTGCCCGATAACACACCACAATCACCACATAAAGCAGGTACCAAAACCCATTCATACTCGACTGGAATTCTAGTTTGAATCTTGTTCATCAGTAGATTTTGGTAATTCTGAATTCGGCATAACTTCAACGGCATAGGCCAATCTCTCTCTCTGAGTGGTGGGAGAGTCACACTGCCTATCTGCCCAGAAATTCTGCTTAGCATCTTGTTTCCTCAAAATGAAAGCCCGAGGCCCCGGAATTTCACCCAGACTGACCGCAGTTCGGGGAATACGAATACGAAGGAACTCCAAAATTTTTAAGCAAGCACTAAAAGTCGGCCATTCACGAACCAACTCTCGAGGGCGCACCTACTCTTACTAAATCAATGAAAAAACGATTAATCTATCTATTCTAGTGGTTTAGTTTCCCCAAAAGGGAAGAACTGGACCAGGATTCTCTGGCTGCCTACGTACCCCTTGCTCCTTACGGGATCAAGTCACACGTAGTTCTATTCCTTGGACGATTCTAGAAAGACAGCCACAAAAAGAATAAAATAGAATAAAAAAAAAAAGAAAAGATTGTTACTTTTTACGAACCATCTGCCTCCTCTGGCGTATATTGAATAGCCCCGTTTTCTTTGACGGATATCTTTCTCCCGTTTTTTTCATATTTTAGTGCTTTGCCACCTTTAGGTAATATGAAAAGTAGTCCATGATATAGTTTGCATTCTGTTAAAAGTGCCTATAATTTCTCCTTAGTGAAATTGCTTTCATCATTCTTTGAGAAGATATGAACAAATACCTCATCGTAGAATCTGGCATGTACTAGCGTTGGAAATTTGTCCAACAAGCGTCTGTCAAAGTCATTTAGAAGGAGATTTGTTAGGCAGATTCTTACATGGGGAATGCACAATCTTTTCTCCTTTTGAGTTCATTGGATATCCAACGGTTATCATGGGCAAATCCGAGAATGATGAAATCAATTTCACGATGTACGGGTCTTTTACAATTTGTTCTATTTTAGAGAGGAGGTCCCTTTGGGAAATTAGATTGACCGATTCGGCTAAGTCAACCATTAGAAGGCGCTCGACCTTACCCCACTATTGTATTAAAGAAGGAATTTTTATCAACAAAAAAGGAAGAATGATATCCATTCAGATTAAGGGCACGAAATTTATGATTTAGTAAAGTCCCAAGGGCGTGCTGAACCAGTGCGTCTCTCGGTCTTATGAAAATAGGTAGTTTAGAGGATTCCATTTCGGAGGCAGAAAACTTATACGATTTGTTCAATATAGCTTCCTGCAATGCTTGCAATTCCTCATAGGACAGTGCGTAATGGTCTTTACCAAAATCTTTCAGAACTGCTTCAATCATTAAGGAAAGTTCAGGTGACGACACTTCGAAATTCCTTTTTAGCTTTTTTATCATAAAGTTTTTTCTTTTATCTCTTTTTTTTTACTCCCTTACCCCAAAAAAAAAAGACAAAAAGGGAAAGGAGGGGAAGAGAGCTTGTTTTTTGTTCGTGCTCTCCCGATGAAATTTCCTTTTCTCCCAATGGAAATGAAGGAAGAAGAAGGATCGATTCTGGTTGGGTTTTGCCAACCAAGAAAGAAAGGGACGACTTTTTTCATTCTTCAGGCAAAGAACAAAGAAAGAACACTAGCTGGAGCACACCACAAAAAGAAAGACAGAAAGAGCGAGAGCAAACCACAAAAAGAGTGACTGAGAACCAAAGGTGGAATTAGTTCCTCATCTAAGTCAGCTCTCCGAATTGGGCAGCTGACTCATTTAAGATTAGTACTAGAAGAATAGCACCAACCATAACGGAAAGTACCTTCTTACCTTGACTTTCCATCATGACTTCCTTTGGCTTTGGTTCCGGAAGTGTTCCTCGCGGGTCGAATGGTTCTCTCTGTGTAAGGGCGTCTGTTGCTCCAGATTGAATCGGATCTGGAAAAGAAGATTCTGTTACCGCTGATCTACGACCACCCTTTGCAAAGCGTCCATTTTTGCCCTTACTAGATCTACCAACCAAGGTTTCAAACAACTGGGTCCTGGTATTTCTACTATCTCAATCGGGGTATAAGCCCACCAAGCAGTAAACCCTATGAATGAGTAGGCAAAGCAGGAGAACGAACTGTGTGTCTTTTAAGTAGGAATACGTGAGACCTTCGGTTAGTGAGAAGGCTTTGATCCTCGAAGAATGATTTTTTGCATTTCCCAGCCCCAGCTCGTTTTCTGGCAAAGTTCTGATCATTTTGCTTCCTGCCTTGAAGTGCTGTCGATTTTCTAGCATCTTTTTAACCCTTTCTGGTAATTGAAAAATAGGGATTTCCAGAGGTCTCCACAGGCTGGGAATAAATGATTGTCATTGCCGGTTCCAAAACTCCGTTCCCAGAATATTATTTACGTCCCCCCGTTCTTACAAAATGGGGTTTCGCCATCTCCGAGATGCTACTTTAGCTGAAATCCTGTTGATATAGATTGATTTTAGCTTACGTATCATCTCTTCTTCGGTCTTATTCTTGTTACTTCTGACTTCAGGTGCGGGTTCTCTCGATGAGGAAGGTCCCGCATTGTCTAAGTTACTATTTCTTATTGGGGATACTCTGCACTCAGGTTTTCCCGAAGTGAATTTATTGAACACTGATATCATCGAGACTGCCTTAAATTGTTGTGTCCGCCGGAAAATTTAGGCCGCGGGTATACCTAGAAAAAAAAAAAGAAAGGGTTGTCGATGACTTAACTTTTAGGGATTGAAGAAAGTGAAGGATTCAATCCAACCGTGCCCCCCATCTCCACGACGACCCTTAAAAAAAAAGATTCAGAGAAGGGATTCCCTCCTACTCTTAAGACTGACTTCAATTGAAAGGGAAAAGTCAAGTCAAGTAGAGCAGACCGCTAGAAAAAAGGCAGAAGCAGTCCGCACCAGTGTGGCTGCGCGGCAAATTTATTCTCCCCCCCTAGTATGCCACCGTTAAGGCTGAAGCGTACTAAGATTTTCGCAAGAGTGGCAAGAATCGGGTCAGACCCTCGCCGGGACGTGGTAGCTACTCGCCCTACACTCGGATCACGAAATTCCACTTTGGTTCACGAGGCCCAGAAGCTCGAAGCATCATCCCCGTTATGAAGAGAAGCTCCTAATTACCAAATGTCTAGTTTGGTTGGTGATTCGGTCACCCGCTTGTTCGCTTCCAACACAAGCCCGCTATCTTTTGCTCGCCCCCCACCACAAGGACCGGTTCCACGACTTGTCAGCCTGGATACACAACTTGATTTTTCAACCAGAAAGATAGAAAAAGGCAATGTAACTGGGGGCCAAGCGTACCTCCCGCTCGGGAACAGGCTAAGGCAGAAGCACTTGCCACACGTACTAATGCCAATTGGATAAACAAGGTTCCCTACTAATGCGCGCCCTCGGTGAAGAAAGTAAAGGCACAACAACCACGCACCTCTGGTTATTCCGGGCGTTCCATTAGAGTGAGGATGGGGCGAAACGGGGGATGTCCAGTCAACCAATGAAGGGAGGTTGGGCCCTAGGGTAGATAGAACCAATCAACACCTCTCTTCTGTTTTCACCGCGGAATAATAACAGAGCCAATCCCGAAGAGTCCCGAGACTCGGAGGGAATATGGGGACTATCAGCCTGAGCTTCTAGGCCCGGACCCGGAGAGGTTCGACCTCGGAGGGCCCACAACAACAACAGCTATTTCTTTTTCATCTGCAAAAACCGCTTTCCCACTGACAGGAAAATGATGAGAATCAGACTGCTGCCCACTATAAAGTCCAGTGGCTGAGAAAAAGGAAGACAGTCAGCAACACACTGAATAGAAGGAGACAGACCGAAAGGAGGAAGACAGTCACCCACTTCCCCCATGCTAGGCTGTCCCAAAACGGATTACTAGACGAATAAAGGGACCAGGAAAAACTACCTACATTTGACAAAAACCACAAAACAAAAACAAAAACCAGAAGTTTCTACCCTCCACGGAACACAAACTATACCGCCCTTGTAACCATATGCGTCCACTCTTTAAGTTTCTCAGGGATTACCGGGGGCGGCATAGGGAGAACGTATCAGGCAACCCCGTAACAGACAAACAAATCTGCATTTTAACAAATTTATGAGAATTCTGTTCTCTCCCATTTCGGCCTTGTTCTTCTACAAAGAGCCGTGCTTTTGTCTGCATTTTCAATTGATATTTCTTCACTAGGCGAGGAAGTTGATTCGAGTAGAAAGTGATTTTCCTCTCTTTTTGAGGATGCTTTTGCATAAAAAATGCTTGGAGAAATTCGTTCGCTCTAATTCGGATAAGGTTATTAAAGTACCTAAGAATTTCTGCTTGGCTACGCTGTTCTGTGCAAGTGAAAGCGAAGGCTATCCGTACTTTGATTAAGGATAATAGAATTCGTAGAAAGGCGGATAGCGTTTTCTTTTTGTCCATTTTCGCTTGCTCCAAATTGAACTTCTTCTTCCGGGGGGCCCTAGTTTCAAGGTTCCCTTTTTTTCCTTGAGACAACTAAGCCTAAAAAAACAAGTCTTTTTTTAGGTCTTTCCCGGATTCTTTCTACGGAAGTTTCCTCAAGCTTGATCTTTTGTAAGGCTTCTTGAAAGAACTTCCTAAACCTGTGATAAAGTGCTTCAGAATTCTTTCCACTTTTGATAGCAATGAGCATGTCATCCACATACCGAACGTAACCGATTTCCCCTTCCGCTTGTTGTATAAAGGAATCCATTTTGATATCTAATTGGTGTAAAAAGAGATTCATAAGCACGGGGGAAAGGGGGCTTCCTTGCGGTATTCCTTTCGTTTGGTTTGAGTAGTCATTTCCCTTTTTGTCTAATATAGGCATTTTTACAAAGTTCAATAGTTGATGACAAAGGAATTCATTCTCTTCACCTAAAGAGTCTTGTAGAACGGAGATTAAGATCTTATGATCAATGTTATCAAAACACTTAACAATATCTGCTTTAGTCTATCAATTGGTCCCCAGTTTTGCATTTCCAAAAAGAAGTGGTCCTCTTCCTTTTCGAAATCCGTGGGAATGGGGCAAAAAGAGATCCTCAAAAACTATATTCAGTAAGTGAGAAAGGGCATCCATCACTAACCGATCATCTTGGTTTGGTTGAGTTATAGGTCGTAGCTGCTCCGGTTTGTTTAATTTAGGAATCCAAGAACGGTACATCGAGGAAAAGTGAAAGGTAGAGTTCAAAAGTTCCTTTTTCACTTCTTGCAATTTCCTTTTGGGCGTTAGGTCCTTATAAGGGTCTTTTGTTTCCCAAAGAGAATCCACTATTTTTACTAATTTATCCATCAAACCTTTCCTCTTAAGACTACTTTCTTCGTCTCTCAGAAGAGTTAACAAATCTTGACTCTTTCTGACATTTTGGTTGGTTTCCATGTATTTGTTTTTGAATATGGTTCAGTAAAGGAGATCAAAGGATAACATTTTATTCCCTATTAAAAGGCTTTTAGCGAGTATAATAATATATACTCATACTGAAGCTTTAACAACTCTTTTATTTCCTTTCGGGTGAGTTTAGTTTCGCTGTTTTCTTCTTTTACTGATCTACAACCACCCTTAATCGATTTCTTTGTTAAATATCTTCCCCTGCGTCCCTTCAAGTGGCAGGCCAGGGGCTTCGGTTGATAGGTGCATACACATGGTGGCATCAGTCGAGTGTCCTTGTTTTGTTAGCGAATCGATCTGATCTGCCCTTTCCGCTCTTTTGATAATGGTCTTCGGTCATCCTTCCCTGTAATTGTAAATATGTTCTCTTGCCCGATCGGCAGTTTTGTGCTTTTCTTAAGCCAATTGCATTCCGGTCTGAGGGAGAGTCTAGCAAGGGCTCTAATTGATCTGCCCGCTCAAGTGTGGAAAAGCTTCTCAATCGCCGCCTATATCGCTTGGGCTCTTTAGGCTTACTTTACTTGGGCCAGGCTAAAGATGTGCTTTCAAAGGGCTTTCTTAAATTAGTTCTCTTCCCCCGCCTAGTTCGGTGCTATCACTATCAGTAGTAAACACGAATTCCTTTATTCAATTATGATTTACGACCCCCCTTGCCTTTGTTAGTTCTTATATTTTCTCCCCTATTTACTACTTAGGCTAGCGAGGCTGTTAAATTTCTCTTTCATAGAGATCTTCCCGCCCTTCTTAGCTCTTCTTTCCTTGGTACTTTCATTTTAGCAAGTACTTTCCTAAGTCAGTGCCAGAGGGAATGAGTGAATCTCGATCTGTATTCAAGGTATGCCCTTTCCACTTCTGTTATAATAGATGCTTCGGTTGAGCTGATAAGGGCTGGTTAGCGAAGTAAATCCTTTGCTTGGTGCCTAGGAGGTCGGAGATCAGAGCGCTAACATGATCTACGACCAACCTTGCAGTCAAGTCCTTTCGAGCCGTAGTTTGCTTCTTCTTGAGAAGAGCTGAAACCCTTCTCAATGGCAATGTGAATTAGTCACAAACTTTAGTTGAGGGGGTCGACTAGTTCTTTTCTTTCTTTTTTCGTGATTTTTTTATTTGAGTTGTGAGGAAAATTTCTTCTCGGACTACGCTCTCCTAGGCGATGATCTCGTTCGTTCTAGGAAAGGAGAGGTATAGCAAAGAGTACCCAAGAAGGGATCGCTGAGTTAGGAGTCAAGATATCAATAGCCAAATCATGGAGCAAGAAAAGGCCCCGGCTAACGCGCCTTTCTCCAGTAAATCTTTCGCTAACGAGCGCTCATCCTGTTTCAAAGGCGCGTTAGCACGCTTAATATTAATAGTAAAGATAGTCAAGGGTCGTTGCTTGTTTGGTCGTTAGATCAGAGTAAGATCGTAGACCACTTCTGATCAAAGATCAGCCTGATCTACGAGCACCCTTCTCGTTCCGACCAGCTTGATCTACGAGCAACCTTGATTGGTTCCTGAAAATGATCGTAGACCACCCTTCTCGTTCCGACCAGCTTGATCGTAGAGCACCCTGATTTACAATCAGCCTGCCTAAGATCGTAGGGGAGCACCCTGATCGTTCCGACCACTTCTGATCAAAGATCAGCCTGATCTACGACCAACCTCTACCTATCGATCCAGACCCTGCTTGAAAATATGCTTCAAACGCCTCTTTGATTTTTCAAAAAGAAAGAAGTAGTAGTCTTCCCGGGTCTCACTGTTCGGATAACTTTCCTTTGAATCCTACTGCATAGGCAAGATCTCATCCTTCAGCGAATCTTGGGACTCAGAAGAGTGCTCCCTACGACGGGAAATCGGGGTCCAAAGACCATCTCTTCGACGACGTGGACACAGGGAATCCCATCATGGGCGATCCGACAAGAGAGATGCAGAAGAATATGCCCTCCTCAACGGGTCAAGCCCCCGCTCAGAACTAAAGGATCCTGAACATCGGCACTCACTGCATGAGCTCATAGGGCAAGATGAAGATCCGGATAAAGGCTAAACAGATCGTCACCACACATCGTCAACTTTACCTTGGCATGCTTCCATCAGCGCTGAAAAGACAGCATTGAACGAGAAGAGAACTAAGGCAAGGCTGGTGATGTGCCACTGTATGGAAGGCTCAGAGAGAGTAGAAGTGTTTTCCTTCACGCTGAGCGTGAACTTCCGATTTCAGGCTGCTGCTATACGAGGAAGATTGCTTATGAAATCAATCAGCTAGGTCCGTTTGTCGAATAGTTTTTCAATGCATGCGATCTTTCGAGTAGGATTAGAGTGAAGGGTCTCGCTTTCAAGTTGTATCGGCTGGCAATATGCCATAGCGGCAGGTTCAGAATCGGACCCTCGCACCGAGATAAAACCAGAGCTCTTTCAAAAAGACAGGGACAGAGCAAAAAATGAGTCGCGATTGGGGAGGAAAAGTCACTTGTTTCCAAAGATAGGGGGCGCAAGGGTGGTCTACTATCAGGTGGGGGATTGATTCAAAAAGTGGTTTCAATAAAAACAGGGAACAAGCCCAGTATAGGGCTTTGCAGGGACCAGTTCGGAGTACTCAGTGGTGAGGAAAGCAGTAGCTTGCTTTCGACCTAAGAGGGAAGCACAAGTGGAAGATCGACTGGAAGAGAGAGGACAGAGGAAGCTTACTCAACCATCGGTGGAAGGGACCGGATCCCGTGATCTACGACCACTTCTGATCAAAGATCAGCCTGATCTACGACCACCCTGACTTTGACCGCTTTCTGATCACTGGTCAATGAAAAGCCCGGATCCTTAGCCCTATCCTTTGCTGGCAGGTTGCCCCACCCTAAACGGCCTTGCTCTTTGCTTTATTGTTGGATGGGGAAGAATAAGGTTAGACTGTCTCTGGGCAGCGAAACCTACGATTGAGGTCTTTAAGTTTGGGAGCATACAAGAAAGAGAGTAGTTTTGTAATCTTATCAAATCGGTGTTAAAACAGTAGCTTTTTCAGACCAAAAATAAGCGCTTTAATGCGTGGACCATAAGCCCCTACTCCTAATAAGTTGCGGAATTCAGTCCCTTCCAATATGAGTGTCAGACTTGCCTCCATCTCGAAGCCCACCCTTCATACTAACATCAGCCTTATGATCTACGAGCAACCTCCTGTGCAAAAAAAAAAAAGCAGCTAACTGAGAATCCGCTTTTCCTTGACCCGGCAAAGCACCAACCAGTTTCGGCTCCAGCAGTCCGAGCACAGTCAGTGGGACAAAGAGTGGAAGTCGGAGCAAAAGTATACCGCATAGAAGGGCTCTCATGAAAATGATAGAGTTGTGGAATCCTGTCCCAAAGGGAAGTACTACTTCTCCCACAAAGAGGAGCTTTCGTGACCAGCAAATAAGTGAGTCGGGGCTTGAGTCTCAGGAAAGGCAAAAAAGTTGTGCTCAACTGAGTTTGAGAGGGCAGTTCGAAGAGGAAGGCAAGCGGTCTATGGTTCTCGCTTTCGAAAAAGGGGTCTCCGCCAGAAAAGAAGGGATTTCGTAGATCAGACAACAGTAGTTGGAGGAGCCCAGTTACCGAAGGAAAGTCACAAATACGACGAAAATACGGGTTCCATGGACAGAGTGTGAGCCAGCCAAAGAGTTCGGCCAATACTGGAATAGTCGACTCGTGAGCAGGGCGGGGAACAAACAAGAGAAGATCAGGTCAGGCAAGAGGGCACAGTCCGAAGCGTTCGGCAAGCGGTCTCACCCAATCATCGGTCAACTGAGGTTCAGCCTACTCTGAAACTCGCTTATTCCTCTCTAACACTTTCTTCTGTCTATTCCTTTCTAACAGTTAGTTACCGGTCTGACTACCAAACTCTGTTTGCTCAATGAAAAGTGAAGGCCCGCATCGTCAAAGAAGATATCATGATGCTATGCTACCTTTTGCGAATGACGATAGTACGGTGATTTCGGCTTTTCAAAAGGGTGACATTGTAGGTTAGATTCCTACTTGTTGAAGGTCTATAGTGATGTTTTCTGTTATAATGACAATTAGGTAGTTACAGTAGTCTGCCTATAGTCTCATTCATTGACGTAGATAACGAGATTACACTCTCGTTGACTACCTGCTTCTAGTGCGACAGAGAATGCAAGCAAACAGAGTCGCCGCTGCCCAAATCTTATTAGGTAGGTCTCCAGTCGATGAAAGCAACTTGCAAACTCTGTGCACGACAAGTAGGAAATCTATAGAGTGTCCAGTGAGACTAGTTTTATTAGATAGCTGGGTAGTGAGCGAGTAAAGGCGAAACTGAGGTTTGGAACCCACTAAAAAAGCGTTTAGCTTTCGGTAACCTTGCGAGGTTGGGAGTCATATCAGTGAATGTTCTTGTCTTCGCTTGCTCTACTGATCTGTCGATTCAATCTCCGTCTCGTTATTAGGTGCCCAGACTTTTTGATTGATAAATATTGCAAAAAGTATGATAGTTAAGGAAAACACCTGTATTTTAGCCTATGCGACTACTTTGACCACCGACGGGCCCACTAGGCTTGTTGATCTACGTAATCCGGTCTTTCCGACTCCTACCCCCATTCCTTTTGACGACCAGTGGGACAACTCACCCTCATAAGAGGAACCAAGTGGCTCTTCCACGGATAACAATTCTTTATTTAGGGCTTCAGTGATAGGTAACCCCCCGTCACTTGAAAGCTCACTTTCCTCTCTAAAAGAGGGGAGGATTCCTCTTTCGAAAAGAGACATCTTGAAACGAATATATAGACGAATAGAACAAGTTGTTATCCACAGGACAATACTTCGACTGATGGACCATACCCGGGGCTGAAGCACTCACTTGTTGAGCAACCTACTCCTAATTCAACTGTTTGCTCTTCTATTGCTCAGACTTACTCCGGACCCGACAACTGGTTCCCTGTCCACTAGAAGCTGGATCTCGCCTCACTCCCCTATAAAAGCACCTTATTTCAGGGAAAAAAACCTTCATTCAGATCATTCAAAGTGGGAAGGAAGGGGTTCCCTATTGGCGGTCAGAGTCAGAAGAGGGCTCAATCCGGTACAAAAAGGAAATCCTTAGTGGGACAGAAAAGGAAGACGAAAGGGCTCTCTTTGAAGCAAGATTCTTTTAGTTCCGCTAGTCAAAACAGCTAGCTAAGGGCATAAGACCTGTGTTTTCATGAACCTTGAGTCAGAGAAGTGCAGGTGCAGTAGCTAGGCTTCGGTCAGCAGTGAAGCAAGGATCCCACTTTTCGTGACCAGAGAGGTAGGGAATGAACGCTCAATACCCTCGACGGAAGAGAAGGTAGCAGTTAGCTAGGTTCGCCCAATAGGGACAGGGAAAGGGACAAGTCAGTGTAGACTAGGTCTGCATGTTGAGCACTCTTGGAATCACCGGATTCCCTCTGCGCTGATTGATGCTTTCTCTCCGACTCGATGAGACCACACTACTGAGTGAGCTTCTTTCTGGTGCTCCTCCTAGAATTCCTAATGCCTCTTGCTTCAACACAGAAGAAGTTTCTCAACCACTTTGTCATCATGATGAAAGCACAGTGAGTGAGTGATCTACGACCACCCTGATCTACGATCAGCCTTAGTGGAAGAAGAGAAGGGGAGTTCACATCATTTGTCAGACTGTTGAGCCCGGTACCGAAGCAAAGTACTCATCCGAAAAGACGGTTTGATCATGCCCTTTGTCCTCAACCCGTGGTTCTCCTATATCCCACCCTCTCGGAGAAAAAGCGGATTTACAATCAGCCTGCTTAAGATCGTAGACCAACCTTGGCTCTCCTCTCCCCTATAGCTTTTGTTTGAGATGAGCTTCCGGCTTTGAGCAGAGCCGGGAGCAGATACAGGATCAGAGAAAGACCTCCTTGCTTTCCGAATAGCCGGCTTTGGCGATTGCACTTTCCATCCCTTACAACATAGGGCTTGCGGAAATAGTAGTAGAAGAAACCGAGACGAGAGAGAGAAACAAGTCCCGCTTCGCTTTAAAGGAAAGGGGGGAAGATCAAAACTCTCTTTAGCGGTTCGTAGGTGCCTTATTGGATCTAGTAAGGGGAGCTAGAGCTAGAGTAGCATTCCCAAGCACTACCCTCAGTTGCAGCCCCAGGTCCATATAAAGCAGTCAATCTACCAGCAGCAGAGGCTGCAGATACATGTCCACCTGTTTATCTACTACCATAAGTGGGAGCAGTTGCAGGTATCGAGTGTTGTGAGGGCTTTCATTTGCGCGTTAAGGGCAGTTTCTGTTATAGCACTAGGAATCGGTGTCGTTAGTCTAAGCTAAAACAGAGGGCGTTAAGCTTCCGTATTCCGTACGCTAGGAAGCCGATCCGAACTTTCATCATAGCCTTTGCTTGAACCGAAGAGAGCGATGCGAACATTTCAGGAGGTCGCAGATAAAACCCTTAGTTCAGTGTCGGGTTTCATAAGTACTCTCGGTCAATCATAGAATTATCCAGACGGGATGGGGTGTAGGCACGTTTATTGGAGCAGTTAGGAAGAACACCGGCCAATTTTTTTTTTTTCAATCGTTAGAAAAAGGAGCTTGGTCAGCCATGTTCCCTACGTACCCTCTCGTTATTCCCATGATTCCCCGTTGCACCTATTCTCCGCAACCGTCGGTTCCGATCTATCTCGGGTACGGTCACTGCACTCCAATCGTTGTATCTCCAATCTCTGCCTCGGTTGGTGCACCTATGGTTCTTAAGGTTGTTGATGCCAAGAAAGAGAAAAAAAAAGAAGATTCTTTCTCCTCTAGTTGCGAAGGGTACTGCTTACTACAGATTCGAGTGAAATGGCTGGTGGTAATGATGCGTGGTAAGATCGCTGCTAACGAATGGTGGGTGCGTGGAGAATGCTATGGATTCGAGCTCCATTTCCCTCTCGGTACTTAGATCTTCCTCTAGTGATCTACGACCAACCTGATCTTCGACCACCCTACTGCTGCCCGGTTCTTTTGTCATTTTGAATCGGAACAGGTACAACCCAGTTCATCCGATTACTACAGGGATGAACCCAATCCGGAATATGAACCGTAAAAGAAAAGACCTATTGAACCGATCACAGGAATACCAGTTACAGTACCTATCAGCCAAAGAGGAATCCTTCCGGTAGTATCGGCCATTTACCCCACTTCCCTCCACATTTCATCAAGTGGTCATGCTAGAGACATAAACAGTCATGGATAATTATGAGATGAGATCCTTCCGAATGGGATAAGAGAATTCCTACTATTACTATTCTCTTTCTTTCTCTTCATTTTAGAAAGAATTTTAAAAGAAAACAGCTAGTTCAGCTCGTCATATATAGGGTAAGAACCCCCAGTAGAGACTGGTACGATTCAATTCAACATTTTGTTTGTTCGGGTTTGATTGTGTCGTAGCTCTATAATTCGGATTAGGTTTCTCGTTGGATGAACTGCATTGCTGATATTGACCCCAAAAAAGAAAGGGTAGGTACAGCTAGTCCGTGAACAGCCAACCATCGCACTGTAAAAAGGGGATAGGTTCGATCTAAGCTTACTAAGAGGGAGACCTTCTAAAAGGATCTACTAAATGAATCGAGTTGTGCCAAAGGATCAAAACGGCCAGGCCAGTTATTAATTCCATTCCTTGTCGGCTCTCTGTAAAATACTCGTTTGGCCGAGGGCTCCCAAACCTATACCAGAAGAGGAAGCAAAACCCGTGCTGACGAATAACCAACCCCCTTAATTCGTCGAGTAAATAGGGAAGGTATAGGTTTGCTATGAATGACCCAGTATCGAATACAGGTAATAATATCAGCAAAAGAACATTCTCCCGTGCTTCCAGACATGCTGAGCTCCACATATTCATGTACAGTCAAAGGGGGGATTTATTATGTGAAAGATGGGATCAGTAAATGGAAATTCACTGAGATTTCATCTTTGTGAGATCCTCAATAGTGTACCGAGGGTGTGAGTATACCGAATCAGTATAGCTATCCTTCTTCTGACACAGCAACGCAATTTCAATCAGTATAGAAAAGAAGTGATACAACATTTCTTTCTTCCTTTCTTGTTGCTTGTCAATGCAGAACCATGTGCCATTCAATAGAAAATTCCTCTTCTTTAGTATAGGGTTTCTTTCCATTACTGGCTTCAGACTAGAAACTGAAGATCTGGTAAAGATTGAGTCCGACGAGTTGGGTTCTAATAATTCATGAAAGAGATTCTCATATTCCCACAATTCAATTAGATGCGAAATCTAGAAAGCCCCTTTTCATGGTTGTAGAAAAGGTTTTTTTCTTTTTGTTCGAATCCTTTCATTTTAAGGAATTGGTTGGTCGTACAATAACAAGTATTCTAGTAGATAGTCTTCGATGAAAGAAACAGAACAAACAATAAAATAATTGGAACAATCAATATTCGTGATGCAAGCATTGCTGTATTAGATCCAAAGGTTTTTTCTTGACCTAGCTACAAGGGTGGGACTCCCTAATATTGAAATAAAAGAGAACCTAAAAGGAAAAGAACATAGGAATTAGTAGTCTTAGAATCGAGTTAGACCGAAATAAAGGTTTGATTTATTCGAGCGATCGTGCGATAATTTCTTCTCATTCGAGATATTATGTGCAATTAATGAACCTACTACTGAATCTAATGAGTTAAAGTCAAGTCAAAGTCTTAGTTGGTCATTGTTCGTTCCAAAATAGAAAATGGATTTGATACAATTGAAAAAGAAAATCAATTTGAAAAAAAAAAAATTATTTTCCATTTTGCTTTTCCGGAGTTTCATTTGTGAATGAAGTTACACGACACAGTTCTTATTACTATTACTTTATAAAAGAGTTGCCATATCTCGGAAATTGGGTCTGTTGATTCGGAATCACGGGATGGGTAGATGTAACAGATGATGAATCCATTTTTTTTTCTACCTCTGTAACTCTATCTTTGTGAGTGCCTTCTATAAGGATAATGACTGATGAATCAAAAACTGTCAATTGGTATTTTTTCTTATCCTCATATCTTGCAAAAATTGAAACTTAGGTAAGTTTTTTAAAAACTTTATTATTATATATATATATAAATAACGTATCTCATTTAGCTTCTTCATGCTTACTATAACTAGTTATTTCGATTTTCTACTGGCGGCTTCAACTATAACCCCAGCTCTTTTTATTGGTCTGAGCAAGATACGACTTATTCGAAATTCATTGAATGAACAATTCATAAAAATAAATGTTTCTATGAGATTCCAGGTATGGAATACTGCCTTCCCGCGTCAATTGCCAATTCTTGGTCATTGAGATTCATGGGCGATTCGGATGTTTATTTAGGTGCTTAACGCCCTCTCGTTTTTCCCCTTTCAAACAAATCGAAATGATTGAAGTTTTTCTATTTGGAATCGTGTTAGGTCTAATTCCTATTACTTTGGCTGGATTCTTCGTAACTGCATATTTACAAGACAAAGGCGGTGATCAGTTGGACCTTTGATTAATTAACATCTCTTTTTTCCTCCTTTCTTTAATCCGCAGGAGGGTGGTCGTAGATCAGGCTGATCTTTGATCAGAAGTGCTCGTAGATCAGGGTGCTCTACGATCAACTTTGTTGAGGGCTGATCGCAGATCTTAGTGGGCGTAGAGAGGCAGCAGGCTGATTGTAAATCAGGGTTTTATCCGAGAGGAAGAAACCTATGATTGACTGTGAAGAATCGGTAGAAACTGACTACTCCAAAGGAGGTAGTTCCCTCGATCAAGCTTGATCGAGACAAGATGAGAGACATTCGCTATAGAGAAGAGGGACGGTTGTGAGGATGATGAGGCAGACACATTCTAAAACTAAAGCGATGCGGCTCTAAGGAATAAAGAAGTCGATAAATGAGAGAGGAAAAGAAAATAATCAAGAAGAGAAGAAAGAGGAATAAGAGAGAAGTACCTGAGGTTGTGGTATGGACAACAACTAGGGTTGTGTGGTAGTTGAGACTCCGCCCCTTCTTCTTCAGTAAAGCCGAGCTCTTTGGCTCGCCCCTCTCTCTAAATAAAGGGGCTTACGTTCTTTTAGAGAGAGGGCCTCGCTAGGGTCCCGTTCATGTTAATGTAAATCCATAAGTAGCCTCTCTTTTGTTATCCTACCTTCAGAGCAACCTACCGTATCTTCTCTCTCTTCACTTGAGTGAGTCACGGAGGACCACCCCAATGGATAGCATATCAAGCCCTGTTTGATGAGGAGGTTTGGAACCCTCCATTCATCTTCAGGTTGGTTCAGCTACATTTGCATGTGCCCCCCTAGGCTTATTAAGCTATCTGGATATCTATATCTTTTGCTCGGCTTTGGCCTCGCTCCCGAGAAGAGGTAGATAGGCCGAACCCCTTTGATCTCTAGAATCGAATAGAGCGTCAATTTTGGCGCCCTTCCAACACAGAAAAGAATCGCCGTGAGCTCTCTTTCATAACATCATCTTAGGGCGGTCTCGCTCCTCTTTCCTTCCTTCCGTAGTTGCGGTCTCGTTGTACCTAGGATCCCGCAACTTCGACTTTTTTTTCCACCAGGAGGGGTTCGAACCCGCGACTTCTGGCGTGACGGACCAGAACTCTAACCAACTTAGCGATTTCCCGCTGAAACGCTCTCTCAATGAGAGCTCATACTAAAAAGAAAAAGGAAAGGTGGCAACCTTGAATTGACTTTTGAAGCAACTGTTAAAGACTGAAAGACAGCTTTCTTACTATACTATAAGGTAAGAGCACTGCCCCCTATCACAACAAGGCAGATAGGGCACTTAGCCAACCTTTTAGATTGAATAAAGTGATATACGACCAACCTCACCTCTCTTTCTTACCCGCCCTTATTAGTAGTAGGCAACCTTTCTTTCTCACCCTTCTTCTAGCTTTTTCCAGATAAAGGGCTAATAGAGTTACACTTTCTTAGTACATTGCCTTTCATTACCAACCAGTCGTCTTACAGCACGAAGTTACCTGATGTTCGCTACTACTAATAAGAGCGGAGAGATGTTAGCCTTTCGCTATTAGTAAGCACTCCCCTAGTTTTGACCTAATGAGCTTTCTTTACGTTGAGTTAACCCGGCGGGTTCGCCTAGATGCCTAGTGGAGAACGAGCTGGTGGGAAAGAGCTGGAGATCATGAAAAGCATTTCCACACAAGGAGGCAGGCGGCTGGGAAGCTTCGCTTCTAGAATGCCGACTACATGGGAACAGATGTTGTATAGGTTGATTCTTATTCTTGCTGCCCGCTCGATTTCGAGATGTTCCCGAGAAGAAAGAGCTCGCGAGAAAGCTCGTCAGTGGAAATGGGAAAAAGTATCGATTCCGAGGAAGAAGAATCTGTTCCCATGTAGTCGGGGTCGACCACAATTTCCCAAGTAAGAAAGATAAAAAATGGAACTAATTGGAAGGAAAAGGAGGGCTTCGATCCATTGTGATTCGGTTCCTTGGTGTGGAGGGATCTCTGCCATAAAACAGAGAGCTCGTAGGCCTTATTCTGCAGATCAAAGAGCGACGTAATTCCCCATTCATCCGAAGTAGTCTTTTAGTATAGAACAGAGGCATTCTGGGCCGACTACTACGACTACATGTGCATCTAGTGCAGTGGCTTGGAATAAAAACCTTGACCATCTTCCGATAAAGAAGATACTGATCAAACGCTGTAGGCGCGGACTGCTCTACATTCAGCCACGCCACAGTGACCCCCGAACTTCTTCTAGTTGCGGGACGAAATCCGGCAGCCAATTGCTGGCTCTGAATAACCAGCCCAGCAATAAGTTCAATTCTTCCATAACATAACGGGGCGGGGTTGCGCGCGAGCCGAGTGACGTAGGTGCCTTCGCACCACAACCATCTCTTTTTTATAGGTTATACGGCCCAATGCCTGCAGCTTCATCTGGAATAAAAGAATCAGAGATATGCCAGTCATTAGAAGGAAGAACCGCCATAAAAAGATTCCTCGTGTATCATCTGTAGCAAAACTATGAACGGGAGCTAGCAATCCGGACCGTATGTAAGAGGTTCCTGAGACACAGCATGGAAGAGTCACAATATTAAGAAGCGAGGTCCAAGAATAAAGAGGGGGTCTAATTACTGAATGAATACGAGCTGTGGCTAATACCTGAGGCATAAAAGAAGCATTTTCTACGGGATCCCGAAACCACCAGCCACCCCGACCTAATTCATGATGAGCCCACCAACTTCCTGGCAAGATGCCTACGGTTAAAAACCACCGACATGTCAAGATCCAAATTAGAATAGGTTCCTGGTCCTAGTCAGAGACCACTGTGTTCGCGCCGGCGGTCCAACAAAGAGGCAAAGTAGTGGTATCTTTCTTTCCATTACGAACGACACGCTTCGCCTGCTCCCTCCCCGTGTCCACTAGCGCTCCTGTCCAGAGAGAAGAGAAGGCGAAAAAGCGCCGTCGAAGCTGCATGAGCAGGCTTATATTTCTACGCAACAATAGAGCAGGATAGCATTTTGCGTCCACATGTTTGAATTTGAGGGTAAAGAGCTCGCTTGTTATACGGGATCCGACGCATCCAGCAGAGCGAAGCAGCATTCCATTCTTTTCGGCAGCATCCTTCCGTATTGGTGGCGAGTGGAATGCCACAATCCCATTCCAAATTTTTGATCTACATAAGCCAAAGCCCATAGCACTGGCGACGTCTCCGGCATAAATGCAAGGAGGATGTATAGCTGATATAGGATCTTGTGGAACAGGATTAGATTCTGCAAGCGGTTCGGTACAAACGAAGAAATTTCGAACAAAAGGATCGGAACTCGCTGATAGGAAAGGAGAGAAAAACAAAGCAATGCCAAGAGCTCCGTCAATCCGCTGTTCATCGATAGACGAAGCTCTCTCTTTATCATCTCGTGCCAGATGCAACAAAGGATGAGTCCTTTTTCCTTCTCGCGAACCACGGGAGCGCCTAGCACCCAGAAGAGCAAAGCTCATTTTCCTTTCAGGGTAAAGCGTCGCATAAAAAAGGGCTGGCCCGTCAAAAGTCCGGTTCCTTCGCGAACGAAGTTCAGAATCAATAAGGGTTCGTAGAACGAAGGGAGTGTACAACTGGGGCGCAGCCCCACTTTTTTGTTCGTAACGAGGGAGAGATAGAATGGAGTTCTTCACGAAGTTCGAGACAAAGGAATAAAAAAGAGTTTCTCTATGACCTCCTCGTTTTGAGACATTATGGCTTTGGGGTCGACACCGGTAACAAAGAAGGAATCCATAAAAACTTGGGATCCGACACCATGAAAAAATACTACCCTCATGATTAGACCATGTCCCTGTGATTTGATAAAAGAAAGGTGCATTAGCGGTTAATACGTTGTAATTGGATAAGTTATTATCAATATGACGGAACGAAAGACCAAGGAAAGAAAGAAGAATGCACCAAAATGCAGGTGCTGCACCAAACGCTGGTGGTTGTTTCGTGTTGTAAGTGAATGCAACGAAAAGACACGGAAATAACGAATAATGAAACAATTCATATATTGACATTTCGTGCTCATTTAAAAATTTCTTATTATTCCCATCATCCGGTAACCACAGGATGATCCACAAGAAAGGTGGCAGGATTCGAACCTATGGCCGGCCCGCCCCTGACCTGCTGGGTTGGGTGGCCGGGTTAGCACCCCTCGTCGCCTCTGTACCCGAAACAGATGCGCTGCGCTACCCAGCGCGTAACCTTGTCTCCCCTACCCCTCTTCTGGTTGTGCCATTACCAATCGCGGGTAACCCCCGGGGCGGCCGCCCCTGACCTAATAAGAACGATTATCCTTATGACCAAACAAGGACCAGCTTACTTACTTCTCGAGCGAGAGTTCCACGATCCCGACCAGCAACTTGTTGGGAGTAGGGGCATCAAAGCTTGCCCAACCTAGTAAAGGGGCTTGGAGATAGAGGGTTTTCTGGGGGAGATACAGTTTCCAGGTTGGATTTTTGAGATCAAATAGGACTAGTTGGGTAGATAGAGGTGGTGAAATCTAACCTTTGCATCGATGTTTGGCAGGACGGGTCGCTTGAGTGTCAAAACCAAGCGGTGGAATAAAAACCTTGGCTTATCGAACCAGCGTATGCCCATTCCTCCTTTGATGACTCCCAGTAGATAAAGTCTAAATTTTCCAATGTGGATTGAAAGGAAATTGGGGAACATAGAGCACTTTTGACAAAGAAAGGGTGGTCGTAGATCAGGCTAATCTTTGATCAGAAGTGGTCGTAGAGAAGGCTGATCTATGAGAAGAAGTGGTCGTAGAGAAGGCTGATCTATGAGAAGAAGTGGTCGGAACGAGAGGGCTGATCTATGATCAGGTTGGTCGTAGATCTTTAGAGGGTTGGTCTACGATCAAGGTTTTTGGCTCGCAATAAAGCTAGGGTCCTGATTGAGCAACTAGTAGTCCTATCTATCTACCTCTCCAGACACAATATCTTGAGTACCTATGATGGTGACCACATCTGCTGGCATGTGATGTTTGGACATAGAATCGAGTCCTTGTGAATGGGCAGAGCCAGGTGCTCTTATTTTACGACGGTAGGGACGATTGCTTCCATTACTGACCAGAAAGACACCAAATTCTCCTTTAGGTGCTTCAACTGCGGTATAGGTAGAAGGAGCTGGTACGAAAAAACCTTCTGTATAAGGTTCGAAATGGTGAATTGAGGTAGAGTAGACCGATGATCCTGTAGTCATTTGGCCGGCTATTGAAAGAAAAAGCTTGCATCTGCTCCCCCTATTATATAACCGGTCCCATCTCTCTCCAGACCTAACGTGGTAGTTTCCCATCATAGGGCTTTCTATCTATAGATTGAGCTATTACCAAGGAGCTAATTCATTCAGAACTCAGTTGACTGCTTCTATAGATAAGGCGGAGCGTCCTTGGCTCAGCATTATAGCACATAGGGCTTCGGCGCTACTACAGCACTTTGCTAACTCGAAGCGCCTTGCTATGAGAATCTAGCTTCGCTAACGCTCGGCTAAGTCTTGAACCTTCACGCTGACCGTTCGCTTTCTCAGTAGCAAAAGCGCTTCTCTTTGCCCCTTAAGTAGAAGAAAGAGATTTTTTGTTTTATTGCTCCCGCTTCCTCATCTGCGCTCGTCAAGCCAACTTTGCTTTTTGGGAGGTGAAACAGCGGTTGAAGCGGACATTTCGAAATTACAGCATCGAAGATATATTTCTATATATACACGGTCACGGTTATCCCGGACTGTGTTCCGGATAAAGTGGCCTACTTGAAAGAAAGGGCGGGCACTCTCGTGTTTCAACCCCACTATACTATTCATAGTTGTGGGGCACTGTGTACTTACAGACTCTACGATAAGCAAGTGAATGGGGCCGGTGCGTGGTGAACGGAACGGTTCATCAATCCCTGATCTTCGACCACCCTCAACCCCCTAAATCGGAAGAGGGGTACTTTACAAATAGGGGGTAATTGCTTCGCACCTGACTGTAATAACCCTCTCGATACCTTATTGGAGCTTTGTAACTAGTGGCCAGTTTCCCGTCGCTAGAGCGTTTTCCCAGTGCGCGGAGCCCCAACGAGGAATGTGTTAGTGGTTTATCATTGGGTCAATAATGCTAATCCCTCTTTTTGTGCTACTCCTACTCCTAGGGCGGGAAGAAGATAAGAAAACGCGAAGCGTTCTTGATCTACGACCAACCTGTTGCTTCTAAAGGCTGCCCTCTCTCGGCTGGATGTTGGTCCAGCCTACTACGAGGATCCCGTATCCAGCAACCCAACCTAGTAAAAGGTTTTGGCTTGCCCCTTGTATAGGTTTCTTAACGCCCTTATTATTAGAGAAAGGGTGGTCGGAACGAGAAGGATGATCTATGATCTTAGTGGGCTCCGAGAGGCTGGTGCGCAGGAGCGCACTTCCATTTTCCCTTTACTAGTAGGGGGGGTCCCGTGGTTCCTATGCCGCCGCGTTTCCCGGTCCTTTTCTTTTAGTGCTTCGACTCGAAGCGATAGCTTCTAGCTAGTTCAGTGGATAAGATGGCTGCGCTCCAGCTCACTCAAGAATGGGACGGCAGTGGTCCGCCGGCAAGCTCGTTCTGATCTTGGTCGCAGTACATTGGAATCCTGAAGCACCACCACGAACGCTACCGCGCGTTCGCCTGCGGTGCGGTAAGGCACCACCCTGTTGTGCCAGCAGCCAACTCCGGCATGTCAGCTTAGTTATACTCATCAAGCCACTTACTTGATGTCTAGCTTCCCAACTGGTAGACGGTTCCTTTTCCCCCAGATCAATGAAGAAGGGAGAAGTCAGTTGATTCTTCCGAAGAACCGGAAGCGAAGCGCTATGCCGGGGCGGGGGGACGGGAAAAGAAACGGCTCCGAAGAAAGAAATTGGGGTTCCCAATGCTTCTCCACGCCTAACGAGATGCGCCAACCTCGGGATGCTTTACTCCTAACCCCACAAGGTTCCGAGACGGAGCTTAACCTGAGTCTCGGTTAAGAACGACGATGATCTACGTTTCACACAGCGCACGATTCCATGGATAGTTTCATTCGACATCGTGATGGAGGACATAGCTTACGATCATCGGCTTTGATCATGCCACTAGGCATTTGATTAGGACATTGCACAATGATTCGAACACTTTGTCGCATCATCTTCGATACGGATACAGTAACGATCATAGCGATCCACTCTGGTACCTACTGGTACGTCAGGATCCGATTGGTCATGAACATCGTAAGGTGCTGCTCTTCGCGAATCCCAGCATACCCCTGGTTGGGATGGGTAGGCCCACCACTTCACTTTCACTTAGGCCCGGGCCAAGTCAGTGGGGGGACCCTGTCGGGCTCCTTCCCCCCCCAAAAAACAAACTGTACGTGAGAGTTTCCCTTCATACGGCTCGAATCATTCTCAGATGCCCCGAGAGGCATCCTTTCCTTGTTTGTTGGGTTGGTTCACGCGCGCGCAAACGAGCACCGGCCGCAACAGCAGGGAACTATGACCAATAGAGTAAGACACTTAGCTACATCCGCACGCAAAAGGAATGTGGTTCTGGTTGAGGCTTTCTTTCCCTTATTAGTAAAGGGGGCGCGGGACGTTCGCGGAGTCCATGCCTTCCGTACCACCACAAGACTGGTCGTTCTTGGGCGGATCCCGCTCCTAAACATAAGGGATAGGGGGAAGGGCCTATCATATCAAAAGGGTTGTAAAAAGAGAACCCGGCCACCTATTTCATTCGACGTTCCGGGGCAAGCCCGATTCGACCTACTTTTGGATAACAAGAAGGCGAGCGGATCTGCTTTGATCAAGGAAAAAGCCCAGTCAGCCACCAACTCGGTGCAGGTCACGTGACCTACAGCTCGGCCTTCGCTTTTTGAGGCTTCCTCTACCCATATCTCTATGTGCCCGCAGCACTTCCATATGGAGAAAGATAGGCTTACCATGTTCCATCAATAACACCTAACCTATGCCGATTTTGGCGGACCGTGCTCCACCCCGGTGAACTCATGCGGTTCCGACGTGCCTAGAGGCCAGAGGCGAATCCGTTCACGGTCCGTAGGACCAACACCATTCGAAGGTG
Organism: Vitis vinifera; assembly: GCF_030704535.1. Taxonomy (NCBI): domain Eukaryota; kingdom Viridiplantae; phylum Streptophyta; class Magnoliopsida; order Vitales; family Vitaceae; genus Vitis; species Vitis vinifera. Next base: position 17,936,613 of record NC_081814.1, read on the forward strand.
GGTGGCCCGCCCCGCCTAGAACAGTCATGTTTGACTGGGCTTACACACATTCGCTCACTTACGCTGTCCCCCCTCAGCTCACCCTAGCCCCGGGCCTTTTGCTCTTATAACGTAAGCTCCAAGGCTTCACACCAAGTCTTCACTAACATAATATGCATGCTTAAGTAGGGTCAGGCAGAACCGTTGTTGCCTGATGGGAACTTCCCCCATATTGCTATCAATGTCTTCATGTCGCACGACCTCTTAACATTACACCACTGAATCCCCAATCCTTTGCTTGCTGTGCAGTGACAGTACCAATATCCACTAATCGTTGTTTCCAGATACGGTTGCCGGTTGACATCTCTTCTAATCCGTCGATACGAGAAGCAAATTGTTGTGTGGAGGAATCAATATCTCGACATAAGCCAAGAGGCAGATCTTGTGCCACTCCACCTGGTCGTATGAAACTGGCATGCATCCTGGCTCTCGAGACTCTTTCATAGAATTCCAACAATTTCTCCCGCTCCTCAGAAGCCCACAGGGACGGAGTTGATGCTCCCACATCCATAGCATGAGTAGTTAAAGCAAGTGAATGATTTGAAATTCGAGTTATTTCACGGAATAACACTCGTATATATTGAGCTCGTAATGGTACCTCGCAATTCAAAAGTCTCTCTACGGCTGAAGAATGAGCGTGCTCTTGGGCCATCGTAGAAACATAGATAGGGTCGACGACGGAACGAACAACGAAACTTTACGATAGCTTTTTCGTACACGTTCACTTGCATCACATACACAAGTGCTCTCTGAACCGTGCAATAAGGTCACCCATAACACGGCTCTCCCACTTTAGTTACCTTAGCCCCAGGCCATGCTATTCAATAATATTGGAAAAATGCCAGCGTAACGTAACAACTAGTATTGAAAGCTGGTCGCCTTTTGAGGGAGAGAAAGCGTTTCAATAGGAGCCCTACTTCCCCTCTCGGAGCCCACTAAGATCATAGATCAGCCTGCTTAAGATCTACGACCACTTCTTATCAAAGATCAGCCTGCTTAAGATCGTAGGGGAGCACCCTGATCGTTTCGACCAGCTTACCTAAGATCGTAGGGGAGCACCCTGATCGTTCCGACCAGCCTGATCGTAGATCACCCTCATCACTTCAATGAAAGCGCAAACCAATTTATTTCTTAGTCACCGGGCGGAGCGCACCTTTGGTACTTCAGTAGGGCGAGCTGTTTGATAGTGACTTCTTTCATTTGGTAGGGCGACGAAAGGCTACTTCAATTTAGGAAACAGCCGGAAACTCGAGAAACTTTGGAAGCGTTCGCCGGTAACCAAAGCGTATCGTTCCCGCAACCACTTTGGTACTTTGCTTAACACTTTTTTAGGTTATGCAATAGAAGGGGGGCTTGCGCTTGAATTGAAGTAGCGCCTTTGGAATATGAGTAGGGCTCCTAGGTGGCGCGTTCGTGGAGGCAAACCGAAGGAAGAGCAAAAGGAAGGTTAGGTGCTTGTGGGGCGAGGCCACCCGACCTCGAATAGGAGGGGGGCTTAGCTCTGGATCCTCCCTGCTTGCAGAAATGAATGGATCAAAAAGGGGCTGGGTTCTATTTCTGGGCCGGGCTGGAGGTGAAGGCCATAAGATAAGATTGCCCTCCCGGTAAGGAAGAGAGGAAAAAGGTGCTGTCATCTATCTCGACCAGTTTCCCGAGGCGTTGGAAATCCAGACCGGCTCAGAGAATCACTGGCGCTATTTAGCCCTTCGTTTCGCCAACAAAGAAGTCATCCTTGACGATTTCCCATTCCTTCCCTGCCGAGCCGCCTCTCTTCGCCATTCGAAGTACTACCTCCGCCTTCCCTTTCTATAACCCATGCGCCCTTCTTTCCAATCACTAAGAAAAAATCAATACCAATCAAATCAAAGCCCTATCTAAGTCAAGCTTCGTCTGTTATTTTTTCGGCCCCAGGGGAGTTTACTCGACCCATTCCCCAGTCTCCCGCACTGCTCAAGTAAGTGTGCGACTCCGTATGAGGACCTCCTTCCCTTCTGCCCACTCTCCGTTCACACGGTTCTCAAAGCAGAGGGGGAAGGGTGGGCAGCAGGTACCACGAGCCCTCTGTCCCACACATCTATCCAGAAGCAAGTGTAGTTCACCGGTTCCACCGAATGCTCCTATCTCTCGGCAAAGATCGTGTGAGTGTGCAGTTATGCTTCGGATGCTTCGCCATAGAATAGATCGACCCAGTTCCCGTTCTTTTCCGGTGCACTCGCTTTATATCTCCGACACACAAGGAAGGACGCGGTGGGAAGGAAGCAGCCCTAGCCTCTGTCCGACCGATCATTCCGCTGGCATCTCGCATTCACGACCCCGTTTGACTGCCGCTCGGGGATGTAGTTGTAGATACGTTAGTCTTAGTGGGTCGTTGGCTCTACTTGTTATCTCCTTCTACGACATGCTGTTGTCGTCGCCATATTCCATATGTCACTTAGTCATCTCTGCCTCGCTGCGGGTCAGCACCTCCGAAAGAAACGGAGGACTTCATTCAGTGACTCCGCGATCGCCCTCTGAACGATCAGAATAAGGTAAAGCTTGAAGATAAGTTTTGTACTCTATTAATTTCTCAGTCCCTCTAGTCGGGTGGGCGCCGGCCGGTCTTTCGACCAGATCCCCCTAAAAACCGTACGTGCGGGTCTCCCCGCATACGTCTCACGCCATTCGAGGTGGCCCAGCCCTGCATTTATTCGCAAATCCTGTAGTGAAATTGAGACTGCTCGACCTCGGAAGCTAATTCGCGTGTAGGCGGCGCTGTCTGTCGTACCCTTGACTCTATCTATTCATTGAATTTGCTTTATTACATTATATAGGCTCGCTCCCTCTTTTCCAAGAATTCATGCACTTCCCTTTACTCCATAGGGCCTTCTCTATATAGGGGAAAAGCCTTCCATTTCCGTCAAATGACCCGGCCTCCCCTGGCTCTTCCACCGTCCGGGCTCCCTTTCCTCCCTATGCTATGCTCCCCCGGCGCAGGCCTACCACGCTTTGCGCCTACGGCCTTTTCGCCAGACGGTCTTTGCCAGTAGTGCCATCCTCCCCGCTGGCTGTATGGGCGGGTTATCCCTCGGCGTTCTGTTAGGCTATGGATTATAGAAACAAATGTAGTTGAATGGGACAGCAGGCGGGTTACACGTTCCACTGTGCCGAGATGTGAGGTGCAGGTGGTGATGATCACCCCGGGGTATGTGCTAGCGCCCTTGACAGGCACTCCAGGACCCGCCAACGCTCATGAAAACCCGGGTCGGTCCTCCCCGACCGGAGGTGTGGATAACGAGGCCACCTTCACAACCTTCTCCCTTCTGCCCCTATGTTGTAGTAAGGTAGGGCGGTTCGCTTGAGTTGCTCAACCGCCCCTTAGCCCGGTGCTCATGACGCGCTACGGAACCTCCACCGTGCCGGGGGACCAAGCAGGGCATAGCTAGCGGCATATGAGCCGACTCGGCGTCAGCGGCTTTGTGCTGCACTGGAGTGATCCAATATGTGGTTCCGCACGTTCCACCACTTCTCCGTTCATTTCCAATACTGATCGTGAAACACCATGAGCAGCAGGATGTTGAGGTCCGGAATTCGAAGTGAAATTTGTGATTTGCCCGTTCCTAGTCGTCATGGGAAAGAAAGGCAGAAATAAGAAAGAGATTATTCCCTGAGAGCTTGTCCAGTACTACCAGTACCAGAAATGCATCTCCTTCGCCCGCGCGCGATAGCTCTACCTGGCGTGCCGCCTTGCATGCAAGCGAAGCGCTATTGGTGGCAATAAATAGCTCACTGAGCGATGATTGATGCAGCCCCTACCTCTGAAAGCTGAAGGAAGGCAGTGCCCTCGATTGTTCCAGAGAGAAGGATCATGGCGCCCCAGAACCGTGACATCCAGCAGCTGCATCTCCTTGCGCGTGAGAGACTTCTATGCCAGCCGTTATTCTCGGCTCTGTTATGAAAGAAAGCGGCAGAAAAGAAAGACTAAGAAGATGAGTCTTTCCGGTATTCCCTAATGAGTGGCATTAGGAGAGTAGGGTCCTCCCAACTATTTTCCACCCATCTGCGGAGGGTTTCCGTATCCGTCTCCGCAGAGATCTCAAAATCGTAAGACATTATTCTACTCGCGCTATTGGAGTAGAGCTCCCTTATTTCGGGAAAGTGCATGGACTGCCGCCCCCTTCCCCTTTCACAATGTTCCCGAACTTGCTTACAAATCAAAGTGTGAATGGCACTTCGAAGTGCCGCACGCTCTTCTTGATCGGGAGCTTGTTTTGTTGGGGAACTTCAGCCGGTGCTGGCGCCTGCGGCAGCGCCTCTTGAGCCGCGTGAAATATTTGGTGTAAAAACTCAAACAAATAAATCCATAGAAAATGAAAATTCGATTCCGTTCCCTTAGTTGGGACTCTTTCTTTATGGTTATGGAGATGGAGGTTAGTTGTTAACTAACAAAAGATTGGGAGTGGTATAGAGGATTTTAAACTGAGGTTGCTCGTAGATCAAGAAAAGTTCGAAGTCAATCCATTCCTTTTTTTTTTACGAAATTTGAGTTGGAAATGCTTTAAGCGCGTATTGATACTGAGACTTCTTAAGTTAAGTTGAGGGAGGAGGTTTTCGGGTTCGCCCTTCCCCTTGGGCTTTATCTTATCTTCTTATTTAGTTGAAAATACAACTTGTACTTTTGAATGCACTTGTTCTATAGAAAAGCTAGTACCTCGTTAGCATTGCAACAACACGAATAGAGAGCGAGATACTGGAATACTCTGGGAAGGAGCGCCTTCCACTCCAATAAATGATAGGACAGCTTTTGGTGCCTACTCTCACAGAACGGAAGGAAAGCTTAGACCTTACTAAAGGGGTGGTTTTCCTTTTTTTGATAGGCTTTTATGGGAGCTATATATTATTTTCATTTTTTCGAGATATGAAAACCTTTATATTAAAAAGAAAATCCAAGTCCTATATATTCAAGAGACGTGGCCACCACTAAAGAAAGGGAAACCTACTATTTATCCTACTATAGTATAGGTTTAGTCCTACTATATAGTTATAGTACTGGAAAAGCGGAGGGCGCCTACTACTTTCCTAAGAAAATAATATGTGATTCAATCTAAACCTGGATCTACCTAGTTTTCTCGGGACGCTGCATAAGGGCTCAACAATTCGCCGCCAGCTACTCAACATATTCGTATCTGGGCTTTTCCACTACTCGGGACAGAGCTTTTCAGCATTAGAGAATTGATACCGCTTACCGAAGGTCCCTATCTTGGTCCATGGTGAGCAACTTCGGGTCCGTCCATAGCACTTCCATCCATCCCTCTAACGATCGGCATCAGAATCGGCCTGTCCGTTCAGTTCAGTCCACATCCTCTTTGTCTTATGAATTCTCTCTCTGCCTTTCAGGTCTAGGTACAGATCCGCATGTCCATAAATCAGGCAATCGGTAATAGTAAGATAACGAGGGGGTTGTCGCACGCTTCAAACCGCATTAAGAAATATATAGTTAGTCGCATTTGGTGACATTTCATCTAAAGACCCTCTCCCGGAGGATCGAGTTACTTTATTTCTAGTATAGGGTGGTCGTAGATCAGATGTGCAGCAAGGCAAGACAGCACCATTACGAATAAGTCAAGCTCTTCCCTATCCACTTCAGTTCAGTCAAGGCTGCATTGAAGATGCAGGTATTGAATTCAGTCATAAAACAATTGTGCCTCGAATCTCCCCCTCTCTTTTAATTCGTCTTTCTGATTGCGACCCCAAGAACCACCCTCAGTCAAGGCTGTCCAGATCAGTGGACAGATTTAAGATATCTTCCCACCAAAAAGTCCTTATATTAGCACCATTATTGTCCCCATATACACCTGTCAGAAGAAAACTGAAATTGCTCTCTATTATTCTGCACTGACAATGTAGCATTTGGTTGGTTTCCTTTATGACATTCACCTGCATAACATTAGTATCCCAACAATCCATAACCCTGCTTGTTTGGGCAGCAGTCAAAATTAGCCACGTAATCCGCTCTCCATTTCCTCTTAAATTTCTTAATTCAAACACAGTTTAGTCTCAGACAAGTAATGAGAAATTATTAGATGATATGAGATCACTCACCTCATAGTGCTTTTTATATGAATTTCATCCTAAAACATTCCATGCTGCCAGCTTCATGAGGAGTATCCGATTCAGTCTGCTCCGCAGCCATCAAGTCTTTCTCCTGGATTGAAAGATTTTTGCACCTTCTTTTATTTGGAAGGGCTTGTATGAAAGTTGGGGGTGGAGCTTTCTTTTTCTTCCTCCACTCTTTTGTCTTTTGATCTTGTTAATGGAGGTTGCACTTTGAGAATGACTATAGTGCTCTTATTTGTCACTGTCCCAGTACCAAATACATCTGTCCTAGGTTGAGGATTTTGGATCAGATCCATTTCAGCACCCTTACTGCCCTGTTCAACACCTCTGCCACATACTCTTCATCCGGAGGCCTCTCAGCAGTTCTTGAAGCATCAACTATGGTTTCTGATCTGCCTTCTTGAATCAGGTTCAAATTCCTTTCCCTAGATCTACGACCACCCTGATCGTTCCGACCAGCTTGATCTACGAGCAACCTTCTCTTTTCGATCAGCCTGATCTACGACCACCCTGATCAATGCTGCTATCATCATTCATAGCCAAAGGTTCTGCTTCCAAGCTAGCAGCAGACTGAACCAATTGATCCTCGTTTGAGTTTTCATTGGGAGCATCTAACACAATGAATCTGTTTGCTGTAGTAACAGCATTCTTCTTTTTCTTTGCTTCGACTCCAGCCGTCTCAACCTTTGAAGCTGCCTTGGGCTTTGAGTTGAGCGCCTCTTGCTAAGGTGCATTTCTAGGTCATGTGCCTTGGTGCATAAGTCATTCAAATCATCAAAGGTTTGAGGCATGAGATGTACTGAGAGTTCATGCCTCAAAGGTACATACATTCGGACCCTTTCGGCCTGCTATGTCCTTTCTTTATGCCCCTACCAGGGAGGGGAGGAAGTGGCAGGTCCTCTAGGGCCAGGGAAAGACGGGGTAACCTTTTGCGGACACCTGAAAAGAAGGGCTTGCCATCTCGCAAGAAAGTCAGACACAAAATCATTGTCACGCTCCTTGCTTTCAATGAGTTCTGCAACTCCAACTTTCCTTTCAGTCTTGCTGAATTCCAATTCCTTCTTCACATCCACTTTTTTCATTGTTAATTTCAATTTCAAAGAGACTGCCAAAGAAAGGAAAATGCGAATCGTGGTAGCCTTGACAACCGGATTGCAAGTTTCTTCAAAATCGACACCTTCTTTTTGTGTATATCCCTTTGCAAGAAGACGAGCCTTGAATCCTTCAATAGACCCAGAAGACTTTTCTTTCATTTTAGACACCCAAGGACTGCCCACAATTTTCATGGAAGGATGAAAAGGAACCAGATTGACAGTCTTCTTGTGTAAAAGAGCATTAGACTCTTCCTCCATTGCCTTTACCCTACAGTAGATGCTTGATGAAAGGTTGAGGGCTCTCGTGCAACTGATTTGAGTTGAGCGGCAAAAGTCTTCAGTCTCTTTCTTTCTCGACGAGTTCCATCTTTCGATCGAGTGATCATTGGATGACTTTCTGGAGAATTGCTTTGTTTATTAAGCTTGTGTAGCTGAGTGGGCATGCTTGTAGTGTATGAAAGAGCATCATGAGTAGGTGGCAAACTAAGAGAGTCCTTTCGAGCAGCCTTAGTAGAGTCACCAGCAACTGAGTTATGTGGAGAACCTGTCAAAGTTTCATAAGGGAAAGTGGGCTGCAAGAGCGGTAAAGTAAAGTCAGAGTGGAATTGCCCTCAGAGTCATTATGAAAATCAAACTTAGCACAAGTCTTGTCAGTTGTTCGAAAGGGAAAAGGGGTCTCATAAAAAAGACCATTACGAGAAATGTAGATGCGGTTCGACTTGGGATCAAGTTTATCCTTTCTATACGGACCAAGGGATATGGATAGCATGCACACCCAAAGACCTTAAAGTGAGAGGTTCACCATGATGGGGGGTGGAGAACAAAACAAAACTTCATGAGGAGAGCGATTATCAAGAAAATGCCTTGGGATGAGAGCCTTTGAATAAGAGAGGAAGGCACTAAGACCCGCTAGAAGGACTCTAAGGGAAGAAAGAAAGCCGTCCTAGTGAGGTGCAATGCTGAAACTGTGATTGGTAAACAAACCCTACAGAAGTCGGAATGGGATACTTCAAAAAGGAAGTAGCACCAACGGTTAACTATACATAGCCTTTCTGGGTTGCGTTTGGGTATGGAATGGATAGGCCATAAGTGGCTGCCTCTCATACTACCAATTGTGTGGGCGGATCATCGCCCCTTCATTCTGGCTCTACTTCATTTGATATTAACAAGACGGCACACGCAAGACAAGATGTTAAATCAATAATAAAACTGGCCCTTGAAAGGTGTAGATGAAGCCTTTTCCTTTTCTGCCGGAAAACACTTGAAGGATACGAGGCATAAGACTATTGATCGAACTTCTTAAGAGGGAACCGCTATTGCAGCCAATCCATTGAAAGGTGAAGGCAATGCTAAATGCAGATGCAGACCTATTGGGTTCTCCCCTTTGCTAGGGGGTGATGTTCCCAGGTTTTTCGCGAATGTGAGGTTCAAGTACTGCCATCCTTTGTTGGTTGAGTTCGCTGTGTAATTTCAACAATGCCTTTCGAAGCCGAAAAGGCCGTAGCTGCATCTTTCGAGAAAAGAAAGAATAGGTGTCACGCCGATGATTAGGAGAAGGTATCTTATGGCTTAGGGAAGGGCGCTTCTGCCCAGATCTATGATTGATCTAGGATTCCCCGAGACGAGACGAACTGTTGATTCCCCGATAAATGTCAATGACTTAAACATGTTTCCGAGACTTCAACATACATGTTTGGCAGCGGCAAGGAGTGTTTTTGACTTCCTAACACGGATACCAAGGCAGCTGAGCAGTGCAGTGAGGAATAGGATTACTTTTCCTTTCAGTTTCGAAGCAAGCTGCGGTACAATCCCTCCTTCGCTCCGGCTCGTTCCGAGCTCGCGAGCGAAGTTTTGGCATGTCAAGTCTTGTAATACCTTTTCCTACTCCTGAGCTACCATGAGTTTAGAATCTTCATTGAGCTTTATCCGCTTCAATAAGGTATTACACTAGCCTTCTCAATAACCTTACCGGCAATGTTGGGAGGAGAAGTTCTAGTCGCTTCCCCCTTTGCCTATCTTCCTGCTCTGCCAGTATACCTCCTTGAAAACCATCCTTCCCGGTTAGTCTTCGTAAGAACAAAGCATGGAAAGACTGTCCGTCTAATATAACTAATAAGTAGTATTCCCTCCCTAAAGCGAAGCTCAGCTCGGCGATAAAGAAGATTACTCTTTCGTCATAAATCGTATCCGTAGCTCAGTCGCTAGTACGGAGACTGCACCACAAGGGCAGAGAAGTAGTTTACTTGTGAAAACTTCACTATAGACTGCTTTCTTAGCCAAAAACTCTATCTCTGAGAAGTAGTGCTATGAGGAGGCTCTTTGCTTCTTTCGTCCCATCGAGTAAATACTAGGCTAGCCCCTCAAACTTTTAAAAAGAAGCCTTCCTTGACTACTTGTCTTTCTACTCCTAGTTCGGATGGAAACCCGGATGAGACAATAGAAGAAAGCACTACTTGAAAGAAATCTAGCAAGAAGTTCCTTGCCTTAGTCCATTTTCAATCAAGTAATCTTCTTACCGCTCCGTGTGAACGAACGATTCTAAGATTAGGAATGAAGGTATGTTTACGATTCCGCGCATCTGCTTATATAATAATATATAAAGATTCAAGTTAGAATAGGAGTGGGAGTTGATTCGTCTCGGGACCCCAAGAACTACGGTTAGCTCTTTTGGAAGTGAATGAGGAATAGGGAGAATCGATCAAAGCCTATAATTACTAACAGCAAAATATTGACTATGCAAAAGACCACTCGATTAGTTGGCTAAAAGCCCTCTTCGGAGCATAAAAATGAAGTATTATGTAAGGAGATTACTTACGAAATTCTCCCTCAGGTATGAAGTGTCTGGTCCGATAGGACTGAACTACCTTATAATCCGCTGTTAGCGTTTAGCTTGGCACTCAGAAAGAAGAGTCTCTATCACCTTATTTATAGGAATAGGATAATTTTTTTAGTGGGCAGCTGTTGTTTAGCGATTACGCATAGCCCTTTGTCTTTCAAAATCTATGAGCTGTGCCAATACAGACCTTATCCCGCGAAAGGTGAACCCGGATGTACAGAAACTTTCTTATTCACACTTATCGGCTTTCAAAAAAGGAACGGAGAGACTTGACCGATAACAAAAGAAAAGAAGAGAAAGGGACGGGACTTCTACGAGCTCTCCAAAATAGGCTAACAGTCTGGCTTGTCTTTGCCCCTGCCCTGCCTTAGCTTTCCTCTTTGGACTTCTTTTAAGATTCTGGTCTACCTGCCCGCTTTTCGCCTTGGGAAAGACCTAGCGATTGCCGGGGCATATGAAGAATACTTCGAAACTGCTGGATGCGGAAGACAGATTTTATGTTGGAAATGCCACTCCTTCTACTGCTATTCCCACTTCTGGAACGAAGTGTTTTTCAATATAATAGAAAAACACTTTCCCTAAGAACCAGCTATCAAAAAAGCTATCTCCTAATCCCTAGCCTTTGTTTGCTTTAGCCTTTGACACTGCAGGTTTGAAAACAACGAACTCACCTGGACCACCGGTTTCGCCATCGAAGGAAATAATGGACTTATGTTTTCGAATGAAGACTCTTCATAAAATTTTTCCTACCGCAGGCGAAGAGTTCTCTCTTCACTTCATTCTTGTAATGTACCTTGGGTACACCGAACACAAATCCCATTTCGACAAAGAAAAGTGTCTTATTCGACGTCGGAGTACTCCACACTATCGATTTCTCCTTTCGCGACGATCTTCATTCATTTCTAGTCTTAGAGAGAGACAGACTTGAAAAGGACTTGTGGAGGGTAAAAGAAAGCATGAGCCTACGTAAGGGAATCTAGATGCCTATTGATGGAATTGGAAAAAAAACACTAGGCTCAAGAGCCGTATCCTCTCACACTGATGAGGACTCTCCCAATCCGGGATATATTATGTGATTATATATATATATATATTATCACGGTCCCAACAGTATCTTTATTCAATTGAAATAGGAAAAGATAGGCCCCATTGAAAATCAATCTGTGATTCCTTTTTACTCTAGGTATGACTACTTATCCTTCTGTCTTTGATTTTTCTTCTTTATTGGATAGCCAGTGTAAGTCCTTTTATCAAGTGTGAAATTGCACTACTTATGTAGCACCTTCAATCTATCGGGAAAGTTTGAAAATAGAGCTGAAGCTGTGTAAAATGCAAAATAGAAGAAGTTATAAAGCGCAGGCCCTCCTTCAATTCAAAGTAAGTATAGCTCAAGTGGTAAGCACATCTAGTCTTTCTTAAGCCTTTATTATTATTATCCTAATTTCTTTAATGGGATGATCCATATGAGGTTGCCCTAGATGGGAATAGGTCCATAGCAGTCTATAGGAAAAATTGGATCTCTGACCCTTAAAAAAAAAAAATTTTATTGCCTTTTTTATAGAACTTTTCGAGGGCAGGCACAAGTGGTGGAGCCAAGCCAGTTTCAGTCCTCAAGCAATCCAGGCAGATTGGGGTGTAAGGGAGTTTTGAAGTAAGGGTTACGGGGGGGGGGGGGGGGGGGGGGGGGGGGGCAGAATACTCTAATAGGATTTCTTATTCATTCCTCCTTTTTATTCTATAGGAGTTAATGGGTTCCATTGATAGAGGAGTATAGGTAAAGGTTGGTTACCTTGCAGCCATTGTCCACTCAGTAGGAGTGTCCTTTCAGCCAGTGGGAGATACAGTAAAAAGCTAATCCACTCCTATTGCAGCTGAAGTCTTTCTTTAAATGAAAATCAATTCAAATGGAAGTACCTTTTTCTTATCGTAGGAAATCTCTTTTGAAAGCCGGCGAGGCTAGTGGGAAAGTCAACAAAGTAAAGGTCGGCAGGATCGGACAAAGGAAAGTCAATCTCAAAAGGACCTTTCCAGGCTGAGATCCAATTGAAATTGTAGTGTAAGTTGGAGAAAAAAAGACAGTTCCCTACTTTTGCGAGTAACATAGTCCCTCTTCGCTTTGCTCGAGTCACTTCGTCCCTATCAATGTTTGTATACAAAGGTGAAAGGAGGTCAAAGTGATAGGGTTGGGGAGAGGAATGAGTATGACCCCAAAGCTAACATAGGGCAACCCTATTCTCTCATTCCCTGGAGCGAGCGAGAGAAGAGGGGGTACTTTCTATAAGCGGGAATTCTTTCATTCTTTCCCACCAGCCTTAGTAGAAGTCCCGGGGGTTGGAGTTGCAGTTCCTGTCTCTAAGTATTCTATAGCCAGTGCTAAACGTTTTATTCCCTCTATTGAAAATTCAAAATGGAAAGGTTGAAAGGATAAAATAGGCTCCGGATTAGCAACCCATGAATCTGTTACAGCTAGAGTTGCTTTCGATTTCCATCAAAATGTCCAGCCAATCGATAGGGTCCAAAGGATAGAATAGGTTACATATCAGGACTCCCTTTTCTACCAATGATAGGGTGTCTGCCATGAATACCAGGGCAACTAATTGAATAACCGATAGAGCTTTTTTATGGAGGATAAGGAGGATAAAGTAATAAAACTTTCGCCAAAAAGCGAGGGACTGCTCGGACTTACTGCATGTGAAAAAGCATTCCTACTTTAACAAGGACATCGGAAAAGTGCATTCTAGTGCATCGATAGTTGGTTATAAGTCCAAAGCTAAAGCTGGTTTTAGAGAGGCTCCACGGGCTAGGGCACATGGGTAGAGTATGCTTGCTTCTTATCTGGGCAATTTTTTTCTCTTGTACTAAGTAATTACATAGAAGTACGGAAGGATAATATAAATAAAGTTCCTTGAATTCGATTGGAGTTCTATTTGAGTGGTAAAGCCTTATCGTTAGGAGTTCCATTCCATATAGTTCCAAGCCAGTTTCACCAACCCAACCTGTGAGTAAGCCAGACGAGAAATAGAGATATAAAATCTCTCAATGAATCTTAAGATCCTACCATTCGGCAAAAAAGAAGTAGGCAAGGGCTAATCCAACTTAGCTATACAAAGGGATCCTCACCGAAAACTTTGTTTACCTGCTATGGGCTATGGGGTACTCGCCAATTCAGAAAACATAGCCACAGAGAGTTTATCATAAGGCCTATCCAGAGCTAGCTTTCCTCGGGTGTGATTCAATGTTTCGTTCCCATTGATCTAAGAGCTCGTTGAAAGGTCTTCCTCGGGGCCTTAAGGTAATGTTTTTTTATAGAATAGGGTTATCCCCTTTTTGGGGGTAACTAATAGAATACGTTTCTACTAAAATATACTTTTTATTACCAATTTCCTTATATACAAGGGAGTCTTAAGCCCTGCCAGCCTATCCAATTTCAGTTGCTGGGGGGTTCCCCGCTAGAGGGCTCGGGGTTATTGCAGTATTCAGCTAAGGTCTGTAAGCGATTGGGCCTTCCATGTGTGAAGTGACTAAGGTACTTTTTTGAATCTTTTCAACAAGTGCGAGTTCCCCGCCATACATTTTTAGAAAGCTAAAGCGAGTGGGAGAAGTGAAGTGGGACTTTCCTTACATGCAGTACCCTTTCTTCTCGTTAGGAGTTCTTGTTCTTCTGCTCTCCCAGCCTGTCGCAGTTTGATAAGATAGTTGCTTACTGTAGCAAGTCAGTTTGTCAATCCAGCCGAGTGCGAAAATGGAGGAATACTATAAATACTCGAATTCAAAATGATCCAATTTCTTTCTTTTTTTTATTATAGATTATTGAATAGGTAATATGCTTTTTTGGAGGACTCCTATCATATGCCTTCCCCATTCCATATGTATGTAGGACTGCTATAATACGCTTTTTTTTGGTCCATAAGAGGGTTTGCTTTCTTTCCCTACCCCATTGCTATAATAGGTTTTTGTAGCACTACTCCAATAGGTCCTAATCTTCCCATATCCCCTATACGGATGAAATACCTAGGTCTTAAGCCGCCCATAGAATTACAGTATGAATAGAGGGCCTTGTGTAAGCTATTGTCTAATCCTCTTTGCTTTGTAAAAAGCCCAACCCTAAACGATGCTAGTCATATAGCAACTTCCGAAGCAGGGTAAAGCAGAAAAGAATATGAACGACTATCCGCCTTTGACTTTTCTTCCTCTCGAACCAGTGAAAGTGTCTTTTCTTTGAGGCATACGATCGGTCTATGCCAATTACAGTTGGAGGCCTAAGGCTTTTCTTATTTTATTACCTTCCTTTATAGCCCAGTTAAGCATATGCAGAAAGGGCAAGCCTAGTCACTTCAAAGTGAGTGTGAACATCTTATCCTATAGGCCTTAAAGTAAATAGACGCAATATCTCTTCATCTATCGAGCCAGCTTAGAGCTTATAGAATCTCCCAGACTGTATATAGCCCGCCGCATATTATGAAGTTTTGACTCCCCTGGTGAATACCAATCCCTGTAATAATAAAAACTCTAGTAGGAAAAATGTTAATAAGAATGAAAGTACTAACAAGCTAACTTGGAACGCTTCCCTCGATTCTAGCCAATTCATTCCGTGTGAGGTCCCTGTCATCTTACTATACTCCTTTTTCCATGCCAAGTCTAATCTCTAAGATGGATTCTGCTTTCCCGTCGATTTCAGTTCTCTTGAGACTTCTGTTACATACCTTCTAGCTGGGTAAGCCCCGTAAGACATTGTGTAGCCTATTGGAGTTCGGTGAAAGCAGTGACACCGCTTACGAGATCAAGGGAGGATTGAAAAGTTATAAAATCTTTCACAGATAAAAAATAGGAGCGATTACTGATTCAATCGCACCATCACAACTACTATCACTCTAAGAACGGGTATTCATACCAGAGCTCCTGGGCAAAGAAAGTCAAGCAGGATCGGATTCAGTTCCCTTTCTAGCGGCGGTTCCTTATTCAATTGTAAGTGGTACTCTTGATTCAATTCCACCAAACCTGAAAATTGTTCCATAGGAGCGAAGCAGCTCGAACGAAGTGAGAGATCAGCGAAGCATTCGAGTCCTTTTCTTTATATATGATGTCACTTCTTTCCCCTGCTTTTAGTGAAGTTCCGAGCCTGAGTTCAATCCCCAAAACCAAAAGTCCATCCCAACTGTCAAAAGATCTACGTGAGGATAAGGGGCGAAGAGGCTTTATGCTGAAAATTCCAGTTATTCCTCTAAAAAAAAATCCCCTTATTCTATTCCTCAAGTCCCACATCGGCTTGATGCCATCTTCATGAAGGAGAATGTCCCAAAAGCTTCTGCTAAGATTAACTGTACAAAATCGGATGCTGTCAAACTTGCCTTAGTGCAGTTACTTTCTTTACTTTCTCTCAGTGAAGTTCCTAAATAGGAATATTTGGCATTAGCTTTAACTTTAAACAAGCTCTCGATTCAAAATTTCTCGAGTAAGATGAATGTGTAGCTTCTTCTCAAGCAGTAGCACCGGCAACTCAAACAGTCTTCTATCCAACACCGGTTACTAAAATTTTACAAGAGCTCCTAATGGAACAATTACCTATTCTATCTGATTCGCTGCCAATACCCGTATTCAGATTAAATTGCTATCAGTTCTAAGCCTTAGTCATCTATTCGATCAATGCGGCCTTACTCTAACAAGTAAGCAAGTAAACTACCTTACGACTGTTCTTTAATCAATTATTTTATTTGCCGCCTAGGAAGGAAGAGCTAATCTTTATACTCTACCAGTTTTATGAAATATCGAGTTACCTGCTAATTCATCTGCACAGCGCTTATTCACCATCAGGAAAGACAGGAAATCCAGTAATTTGGGTAAGGTAAGAGGCAACTAACATGCTAACAGCAGCCTATTATGATTCAAGTGCAAAACCTTTTTGTCCAATTGCTTTCTATTCCTCGGTAAGCGGTTTTTTCTATTCGCCGACAAGCAGCTATGCGAGGAATCGAGAAAAGAGCTTATTTCAAGCAAGCAGTCCCGCTACTTGCTTTCTTAGTTATCAAATTATCTTCTAGTCCTCCTTCCCGTAACCGAAAGTCACTCTCGCTTAACTGACATAGCATTTAACGATTCGCCGACGTCGGGAAATTGAAAATCAGTCTTACCTGTCTGAAGGATAGAAAGTAAGAAAGGTACGAAAGGACGACATAGTCTGTCCCTTAGTGGAAGCGTGAAAGCTCAATCCCATCTGTTCATGTTCACAAAGACAGTTGCAAGAATCGGAGGATGCGCAAGAATGAATATATGCGGAGAATCCCTTATTACTGCTACTAGCACTAAGACTACTAAGACGAATTCCGTCTAGTAAGCCTAGAGGTCTTACAGATGCTGTTGAGAATTGTCATTAGGAAAGAAAGGCTGCCCTTCGTGCTCCACAGTCTCATATAACATAGGTAAATGGCATCTTTCTTCTGCCTAAGAAGTGCAATCCGGTGAAGGAAAGCAGTAAAGCAGCACGCCGGTAAGAAGCGGAATAGAAAAAAGAGAAATTTGCCATTCCCTAACCTATCTATATATACAAGGGAAAGCCGAAACCTTACTCGGGGGCAAAGGTTCGTAGCGCTTACCATTCTTTGTGATTGCTTATTCGAAGTAGGCCGACTTTCCGCTTAACAACTCCATCCGGCAAAGAAGCCCTTCAGATTCAATTGCGACAAGAGCGTATTCTTTCTCTTCAAAGCAAAGAGGGCATTCTCGGCATCAAGACTAGTTGCCTTTCTTGCTCTCATTCCCACTTTCTACTAAGGTAATTTATAGCTGACTCTTTAGAGTAAGGAAAGAGCCAACAACTCGAAAGGCGATTCAATCGATTCCTAACATCTGATCGGCGATTGTGAAAAAAGAATAGGAGTCCTTTAGCCTTCAGTCAATAGGAGTAATTCTTCCCTCTAGTGGGTCAGTCAGTCTTTAAATGTGTTCGAAGAGAAACAGTCTCTTTCGAGACCTTCGTCTGCCGCTATCTTTCATGCCTTATCTTTTTTTTTTGTTCTAAACCGGCCGTTTGTTAGGATCTTCTCACCGTAACCAGTAAACGGCTTATCCTCCGTTTCATTCGCATTATCGTGAGCGGGTCTGGTGAACTACCCTTTCACTGATTCTAGCTACTATTGGATTTGAACCCTAGCTTAGCACTCCCTCTTGTTATTGTTAGGGATATACTACCCGTCTAATCTTGATTCTCCCTTACAGACCTGCAGACAGACCTAATATACGCAATTCCTCGATTCATTAACGTGCAAGAGAAAGTGATCCACAAGAGGGTTCGTTCATCTAACACTTACCCACTATCGGCTTCAAGCAACTATCGATGTAGACTGAGAACCTATTGTATAAGGTTTGACTATGTGTGAGAATTTGTTTACAATTTTTTCACATACTCGATTTACCTAGGAAGTCCTGATAGAGCAACAACAGCTGGAATTGGACCGAGGGGTACTAATCCTTCAGACTTTCTCAATCCAGGTAACTCCTCCTCCATTACTTACTGACAAACGGATCCAGGTAGCTCAGATCTAGCTAGGTTAGACGGTTCGGTCTTAGATGGTTCGCTTGGTGTAGTGTGTTAGGGATAGCTGAACAGAGCAGAACGACTTCTCGCTGTGTGTCTAGTAGAACCCGAAGCATTGACATTGAAAGAAAGAACAAAGAAAAGGATTTACCTATAGGAGTCTAGAAAAATCGACTACTCGAAACTCAACTCATATCGGAGCATGGAAAGAGTACTGGATAGAAAGCCTATGGTATCTATGCCTGCGGAAGTCAGCTATTCATTTCCAGGGAGTTCAGATCTAGGTTATAAGGTTCAGTTCGCTTGCTTCACTTCATCAAGGAGTTGAGTTGGGCTGCTCTTTCCCTGCGGAAAGTCAATCAATGCAGGCACCTTTCTTCGCTTAGTAGCACTACTCTTCCTTCCTATAGGGCTTAGGTTAGGGCTTGCTTCTTTAGCACATAGCTAGTTTGAAGCTCAAACTACGACTGGGGAATTCTCAAGCTATGGGTCTTCCAATCAATCTTTGTGAGAAGCCTCTGTTCCTATATATGTAATAGGGTAGGGACAAGAGAAAGAAGCAGGAATGGTACCAATGGCACTTACCCGGATTCCTATTGCTTTGTCTCCAACTGGGATTAGTGAGACCCGGAAGGTAAAGGCAAAAAATCTAACACACTGTTAGGTGACCTGCCATACACGACCTGAAATGGGGACTTCCTAGTAGACCGATTTATCGAACTGTTATAAGCGAATTCCGCTTGGGGTATCGCCAGATCCCCCAGTACTGAGTGGTTGTCTTTTCCCCTGCAATACTCCTCAACCAATTTCCCAAACAGCGGTTCACGACTTCCGTTTGACCATCTGTTTGTGGGTGGTATGCACTGCGGAACTCTAGTATAGTTCCTAACTTTTTCCATCAAGTTCTCCAGAAGTGAGCCAAAAACTGGCCGGTCAGACGTCATAGTCTTTGGTACCCCATGCAACCTGACAACCTCTTAAGAAACTAGTATGCAATGTGAATAGCATCGGAAGTCTTCTTACAAGGAATAACGTGAGCTTTTTTGGTTTAGAAAACCGATCTACTACCACAAAAATCGAATCGTTACCAAGCCCTGTCCTGGGCAAGCCCTGCACCAAATCCATGCTGATATCAGTCCAAGGCGCTACTGGAACAGGTAAAGGGGTGTACAGTCCGGTATTCTGTGTCTGCCCCTTTGATAGTTGGCATACCCAGCATCTGGAAAGCGCTGGTTCGAGCCCAGCTCGTGACAAGGCCTTTTGAAAGAACTTCCGAAACCGAGAGTCTTGTAATTTTAGCAACTCTCGTTATAACGCGTTTTAGTGGACCTGCTCTTTTTGGTCTTTTTCACTGCTCCGGAGGCATAGAGAACTTGCTTTTGGTGGGATTCATAGTATGCTTTTTTCGGGGATTTCCTGGTATTTATCGGAGCTAGCCTGCTTTGAAGGACCCACGGTGCGGTACACTGAACACCACATCTCGACCAGCTCGTCCCAGCGGAACAACCAAACCACTTTACTTTTTCCAATCTTTCCTTTCTATAGTAGGTCGGGACTAAGACTGGCGGTGAAAAAAAAAAGAGTGATGGCAGAGGATAGTTCACCCAAAAGGCACTATATAAAGATTTATTTCGTATAGCTCAGAAAGCGGAGGAGAGGCTGTTAGAGAAGATCTAGGCAGAATGGAATAAACGAGAGTTTTAGATATCATATTGGTGGTGGGTTATGGTGCCCATTCCTTGCTGCCTGCTTAGTAGCCCTTAACGAATTCCTTAAAAAGGATCAAACTGCCCCTCGCATTTCTAGGTGAAAGCTTTTTTTGTTCTAAATTTCCCTTGTTTTCTTTCATCCTACCCTTGCTATCTTTTTTGGTTTAGGCTTTTTATTGATCTTTAGGGAAAAGAGATCCAGTTCCTGCTATATCTTTTGCAATTGCTCCTCGGTCTGGGGTTTACCTTCCGTCTTTGAATTTTATGGATTGATCCGCCATTGCGTAATGCCTTTTTTTTTCTGTAAATTCAAGATAAAGAGGATTTCCGCTTAGCCTGCCCCTAGCTCTCAGTGCGAAGTCTTTGATTCTCTACTGCTTTCTCTAATGCTAGCTTGATTCTTTGAGCTTGACTTCCCCAGCCGGATCTTTTAATCAAAAACATTTATAAAACCTATGACCTTATACTGGCGTAGCAAAGCTACTGTAGTATAGCAGTTCTAGGGTCGAACTCAGGGATGGGTTTTCACTCTACCAATGATAGACTCTAAATTAGAAATTGATTCTGATGATTTCCTTTAGCACAAACTTGAAATTTAAAAGAAATTAAAATTGTTTTGAAAGTGGTGATTTAAACTAAACTCACATAGAACTAAGTAAAAAGTGGAAGAAAGAAAGTCTCTCGGAGATAAAGGTTGCTAGGTTCAAGTTCCAGATGCAAAGTGGAAAATTCTGGATTTTTCTCCTCGCATTGGGGATTTAACCTATAGTTATTTCCCGAACCGGTATAGGTTTGACAATGAAGTTTTAATCCATAAAAAATCATTAGAGATGGTAGTCAAGGTCCATTAATGACTTAAGACACTATGGACTATCACCTTGAATCACTTTCCACTAGCTCGTACATGATAACTAATGGACTGATATGGATCTAGCAATAAGCATCCACAGAGACCTTAAGCTTACCATGTATTGGCCAGTCAAAGTGATCCTAAGGGATTTAAGGCAAAAACCTTGGCTTTAAAAGCCATTTATGGACTCCAACTACCTGAATTCAATGCACGGAAACTTTCCACCTTTTAATCTGGACTTTTCACCTAGCTTCCTTCACTCCAAGAAACTAAATGTTTAGCCTCTCATCCTCTGGGAAAACATCCTCAGAGGGTGTTTGGCTTGCAAGAAAATAGAAAATAGAAGAGAAAAGAAAGTAAAAGAGATCTCTGTATTTCACTAAGTAACAAATTTACAATAGTTGGTCTCCTGGAGAAAGCTCCCCGACGAAGATCTATATTCAGTGATTACAAGAGAATTTATATAGGAAGGTAGTTTTACCCTTCCTTGGATACTTCCTAGCTAAGGAATTACATGGTTGGTTGAATACAAGGAGAAAATGGAAATTTAAACACAAAAATATCAGAAGAAAAAGAGTCGGCAAAAATATCCAATTTTCGCACGCTGAGTTCCAATTTCGCATGTTGGTTTGAGGTGTGCGAAAATTTCGCACAGTGGACTGAGGATTTCGCACCTTAAACAGTGGTGTGCGAAATTGTTCCTCAGCTTGATGCAGTTGTCTTCCGAAGTCCATATCTTCCTCATTTCAGCTCCAAATCATATATGGTTTGAACCGTTGGATTCTTGACTTTCTGAGCTTCGAAATGGTATATAGAATACAGAAAATGGACTTCGGGAAGTGCTCCAAAAGTGCACTAAAAGACTGCAGCTGTGTCCCCTGTTTTCATCCCCTGTTTTCTTCTTCTCCATTGTTTCTCCCTTGTAAACTTTGAACGATTAAGGCAAAGGATTATGAGGCTCCATAGCTTGATTTCTTCATAAATTTAAGCTTTCAAAAGCTTTGCCCTGAACTATAAATAGCTCTCCCTCATTCTTAAATTGCTTTGGTGAGCATAAAGCTATCAAAAAGCACCAAAACTTAACACAATTGTTAGAAACGATTGCAAGGGCTCCTAACATGCTAATTGGGTTAAAAGGTAATAATTACTACTCAATGGTGTTTAAAAGAGCTAATTACAAGCTACAAAATAGCATGTTTTGAGTAGTAATCATAGCTCTCGATTGATTGAGTCTAGTAAAAAAACAAAGGAAACTTTAGTGGTTCCTGGAATCCATAGGGTAAATAAATGTGCCATGGCCCCTTTGAAGGCCTAGTGTAGACTACTTTCATTCCACTTTCTTCTATATAGTCATTTCCTTATGCGCGTACAGTCTTTTCGCGCTACGCTAGGACGCTTATATCCATTGCTTGCATTATTCCTCCCTCTCTATTTGATTTGCTTCCTTTGGAGTTTGAGCTTAGCCATCTCTTCCAGTGTCCTGTGCCCTTGTCTTTCGCTCTATGGCAGCAAAGGATGCGCCTATTCAGGGACGTTCAAAGCAGCGTGGTAGATCAACACGGTTATATAATAAGGGGAGCAGAAAGAAAGCATCCATCCAAGAATGAGGGTTTACTTTCAAGGATATCTCCGTCCGAGACATCAATGGATAGGATTGAGGTAACCCATTTAACCTAGTACCCAGAAGGCGGAGCGAAGGCTCTCCCTTGACAGAGAGCCGCGCATCTGAAAAATCCTGAGCATAGTGTCCTTCACGGATATGGGATAAGCTGCTTTCCTATGTTTCGCATCCACAACAAGAGAAGAATCGCCAGCAATCATAACATACCGACACAATGAGGGCAGCACATAGAGATAATCCTTCAAGCACTGACTGGAACTTGCACGAGCGGTAGAGAGGCAGAATTCTCTGATCAAAAAGTCTTCTTTTTGAAACTCCTTTTTGTTTTAGCTATTTGCTATTTTCTTTCGACGTCGGAGAGGAAGCTGTTGTTTGATAGAAAGTTCGCTTCCCCGTGATTTGACAGGAAAAAAAGTGGTTCGAATCCACTGACTTCATTCAAGGAGAGGAGACAAAATGTAAAACGGACCGCATTATATAGGGCGCGCGCTATAGAAAGACATGTGGCTGTGGAATAGGACGGGCACCTATATCGAACCTGCCCGGCCTTCTCACGGATACCCCCCGCAACCAATGTGGGCTAGTAGAGGCCGGAGGTCCACTTGCTTCTAACGTTCTGCACCTTCTAACATCCATCTCGAAATGAGCTACCTCGTTATGTTTTTTGCTTTTCTTCTTCATCTCCTTCGTCTCCTCTTCAATCAGAAGAGAGCACTCCAACTTCTATACGTTATTCCGTCCGCGTCTTTGAAGAAGAAACGGTAAGATCCTTACAGCCCCTCATATCATAGAAAGGGACAGGCCCTTCTCGGCATGATCCGAGGTTTCTTTGACAAGCGGAGCGATCAAAAAGGGCTTAGCGCAACTATGGGCATTAAGGGAAGGCTTCTCAGTCATTCAGGCACGTATCTTTGGCACCCCTGCCATAAATGAAACTTCTTCCAACATGTTGACTTCTATTCTAATAGGCTGACTTTCAATGCAAGAATATTTGATTGAAGTAAGTAAGCTAATAATAAAAAAGTGCTTTCATAAGTATACTGTTAGCAAGAAGACTGGGGCCCCTTCCCCTGCAGTAAAGGTAATTGAATTTCCTACTAGCTCAGTCAAGAGAAAACCGGAGTTCGGGGCCTCTCGGCTCTCATGATCCGATCGGTCTAAAAGGGCACGGCTCGGGACTGACTTGTCTCCTATATCTTGTAGGATGATTAGGTCAGCTAGGCATAGTGTTGCTTGGGCTGCTGTCTTTAAGCATTTGGGTTTGAAGGATTTTAGGGCGTCTTTGAGGGTTGTAGGTGCGGGTTACCGCACCTTCTCTCGAGATGCTCTTGCCTTCTCTCCTAGTGTTTCTAGGCACTGGTTCAGGCATGCCTTAGTTATGTATGCTCCTGGTGGTCCCCATCCTTTACCTTTCTCGTTGTGGTTGGCATTTCCCACTTTCGTCGGTGTGAACTGCTACCATATAGGGATGGTAAGGTCAAAGTGAAGATCCGCTTGTCGTCCTGATTGGCGCTATATTGAGCGTTCGCTCGACATTTATAGAGTCTCGCTCCGGGGGAAGCATAGGTTCTTTAGATTTAAAGAATCAATGCAGCATGCGTAGAAAAGTCCTTGACTATACAGGGCGCTCCTGCGCACCCAGCCAGCGGAAAAAGGCTAGCGCGCCTGGAAGGGACGACGCTGGATCGCGAGTCAGTCTCAGAAAAAAGCTATCGCTAGTTCCCTAGACTTGTGTAATAGGCTTTATCCGTTGGTAGGCAATTCTTATAGCAAGCATTGGCTTGGCGCGATCCTTTTTTATTCTTGTTTAGGCGTAGGCGCTACCCTTTCTTTCTACCATTTATTTGGCTTAAGCGTGGGTATCGTGGGATGTCCCAGTCATAAAGCATTAATTGGAGGCCGGGGCAGAAGCAGAAGGAAGGACTGGAAAGCAAAGCCTACTTTCGAAAGACTTTTTCTATTATAAAATGAGCAACGTACGATAAGCAAGGGTCCTCGGTCAGAAAGAAGTACTCGTTGAATGGGAGTGGTACAGACTTATACCGATCTATCATCACACCAGCAGGCTTTCTCTCATCAAGAAAATAGGTAGCCCTTTACTAATCTGTGGATGAATTCCGTTAAGCAATTTTCCTCACTCGTCTAAAGGCAGTTTGCGGTCAATAGCCAACCAAAGCCCAAGCCCGAAGAAGGGCTGCTTACTCAATAGGGCGTAAAAAAGACTTTGAGCTTCTTTCTGATCACACGATATTCTTTTACATTACAAGTTAGGGATGAGTTCCTTTACCAGGTGACCCCCTCGAAGAAACGACGAACTATATCTCTAGTAGGATCAGATCAAATAAAGCACCGGCATTCTCAAGATTAGTAAACCGATTGACTTATTCCATCGAAACTTCCACTGCAGAAAAGACTGAACCAAAGGCACTTCTTCCCCCGACCTTTCGATAGTCAACCAAATAGGGAAGCTTCGGTAATAAGGCAAGCCCGTCTAGTAGCCAGTCTTGTCAGTGAGTGGGCCTATACGAGTGAGAGACGGTCTGATGTCTGAGAGTCTGAAGTCCGAGAGACGTTACCGGACCGGTTTAGGAAGGAGAAGTCACTAAGGAAGCCGTCACCACAAGAGCCAGCAGCCATTCAAACGTATGCGCTAACAGCAAGTGGATTCCCGTCTGTTGCAAGGAGATTCCCATCTATTAATGAGCTTTCTCAATTGGAAATATAGTCTAGTAAGAAAGCAATTCCTCCTCCGACTCCGATTGACGAGAAAGAGTCCTATGAGCATGAGAAAGTGAAGTAAGTAGTTCCGCTAAGTAGATGCCCAGCCCGAGGTGAGAGCCCGGCCAGGCATGAGAAAAAGCCTTATCCTTTCTTCCCCTGTAGCTCTGTGACTTCCATTCCCGAAAGTGAGGTGCGAAGCGGAAGCGAACCCAGCTGTTGCAGTTACGGTGCACAGTTCTTATTGGGAAGCGGATGTAACGACTGTCAGCGAGCCGAGCCATAGGTGATTGTTGATGGCAAGTTTCAGTAGTCTGCCCTGTATAGTGGTCCTAGCCAGCTAATGTAATCTAATCCTCTGATCATGGAAAATAGTCCAAAAAGACGGGCTTTCGTCAAGGCTTTCTTCTTAGTTTGATGGGCGCTTGCCCGAAATAGGGTATCTTACGGGAAAAGCTGATATGATAAAGGGCGGAAGTGGTCCTATCTCCTATGTGGGTGGGCCAGAGGCTTCGGTTTGAATGTTGTTCTCCTTCATTTCAAGCTTAGGAATAGTGGGTACATCAGGGGATACAAAAGTAGGAAATGCTTATGCTCGGAATACGGCTTGATTACCATAATCAGTCCAGGTCCAGCTACTACGGCTTCCTTTTCCGCTTGTAGATTCTGACCTCGATTTACAATCCCCATCCTGCCTCATGCTAGTCCTTTCTTTCAGATGCGCTTGTTCTTATCGTAAAGTCTGCCGGCAAAAGGCTGACTCCGCTACTTATTAAGTTAAGGCCTATCTGCCTGCATTTGTTGCCTAGTTTCCTTGGTCACTCACCTTGAAGTAGGTCCCTCTCAGTAAGGCTTCCTTCGAGATGGGCTTCTCCCTTAGTTCCTGATCATGAGAGAGAAGAACCAACCGTAGAATCTAAGAGTTCTTGTTTGAGTTCTTGGTTCGAGTGAGGGTTCCCAGTTCAAGTGCCAGCGCTTACTCTATTGAAGAAAGGACTGACTGAACTGAAACTGAAGGAGAAAGTGTCACTTACCTGCCTGCAGCGGGGAGCGACTGATCAGATCTCCGATCTTCTAGAGGCATCAAGTCAGAATAGAGAGGTCCATCCGCAAAAAGACTTTACAAAATGGTACCATTAAGCCAAACGACGGGGTCCAGAGCTATAGAAGGAGTGTCACTTGGAGTCGGTTACAGACAAGAGGGAAAGGGAAAGACGAACTTCTAAGTCAGTTAAAAGAGCATTCTTTTTCGCCGGGCCTTAGCAAAGCGAAGATTCAACTCCCTCTTCTTCGACGATCGCTACTCGCTTTAGTTGCATTAGCAAGGGTTCGCCGACTACTGCTCATTCGTAGCTCACACTAGACTCTCGCGGAAAATGAGTAGAACTTGAGGGCTCAGACTATTCATTCACAGATAAGTTCACCTAAGAAGGGGCGAACGCTACTTAGAAGTGACGGTCAAAGTTTGGGTGCCAAAGAAGGTTTCCTAGGCAGGGTAGAAAGCCGTATAGCCTTAGTCGCTATGGAGTTTTATTGCTTGCCCTGGGCCTCTGGCGTAAAAGGATTCGCACCTTTGCTAGCCCGGTCCCAATGAACCGATCAATGTCTGCCACGTCTGTTTCTCAGACTACAGCTGGTGAACCGAGAACTCCTTCTTATAAGGTATAAGCTTCTTCGAGAGGAGGTTGAGAGAAAGTTGCTTCCTATAACTAAGAAGGCAATCTTGGGGGAAGAGTGACCCCCCTATGAAAGAAGATTCACTCCTGTTTGAAGGGTCGGCCAAAGAATGGAAAGATTGATTCTCACTGACTGACTTAGAGGGAAGACTCGTGAACCTTTCCGCAGCGACGGAGTGAGTAAGGGAGAAGACTCGGTCACCTAAACCAATAAAAAGGGACGTCGTTATTCACTCGATGAATAAAACAGGGTACGAACTCACGACACATGATAGGAGCAGTTAGCCTAATAAGGGAGGACCTATACGCACGCAGTTCCGGTCAAAGATCGGTACCACCTTACCTTACTTCATTCACCGCGAACTGATTCTTAGAAGGTATCAGCTGATGAAGAAGTCAAGCCCATTTCTCTTCCTAAGAAGTCAGGCTTTAGGGCAAATAAGTCCCCGGTTAAAAGCTTCAAAACTGGCCTTTTCATGCTCCGCAGAGGCCTTAGAACGAACGAAAGCTTCTTCCAGATCTGATTGAGTGAACATACCGAGCACTTAAAAGTAGGGCATTGGATGGGACAAGCCGCTTCCTTTAAGCCGAGAGGGGGTCGTCGCTAAGCCTTAGCTTAAAGGCCGCTCCTTTCTTTAGCAAGGATGAAACTTCCAATGTCACCGAGACCAAAAACCTTCCTAGCTTGGACAAGATCAAGTCAGATATAGTTCGAATAGGATTCAATCCAGCCCCAAGAGTACCAGGGGCTACCCTGTTTACCGGATCCGTAGAGGTCTGTCCGTCCGGCGTCGGTCCCTCAAAATCTTTAATTAGGGCGGCACCCCGGTTTTTGAGTGCTACCTTCACGGTAAATAAATGTGGGCGGTTGAGGGGCAGCTGACCGAAAGGAAAGCAGGTAGACCGCCCATGCTTTTTTTTTAGAAGATCAGAATACGTCCCTTAGGGAACAAAGAAATAGGAAATGCTGCTATTTGCTATTGCTATAGATTGACTGACCGCCTAATGGTCCGTCGGTGCGCTCATTTCGAATTTCTTTGTACCGCCCTTCAGGGCACGAGAGAAAGAGCGGATCCAATACCAATACGCCTAGAAAGAGCACTTATAAAAAAAATATGCTATTTATATAGCAGAAGCGCCCTAAGCGGAACCGTGCTCTCGAACGAACCTAGCGGTCGGGTATTAAGAAGAGAAATAAGAGACCATAGGAGCCGAGGTTTTTCTATAACAAGCCAAAAGAGCAGAGGAACGTGGTGAACCATGCCGAGTCGGGCCTGAAGAACCGTAGTATCGTGCTAAGCCTATCAAGCCAAGGTTGAGTGAAGGAATACAAGAATTTAGCCAAGAGGGACGGGGTTAGAAGGACAACAAATTGAGTCTTGGGTCTCCGGTGGTAGGTATCAGTCACTAGGCACATAGGTAAAGGTTGAAAACCGTTAGCAAGGCTA
Organism: Vitis vinifera; assembly: GCF_030704535.1. Lineage (NCBI taxonomy): Eukaryota > Viridiplantae > Streptophyta > Magnoliopsida > Vitales > Vitaceae > Vitis > Vitis vinifera. The sequence goes on from NC_081814.1 coordinate 17,964,228, forward strand.
CGAACCTTCTCGAAGGCTTATAGAAGAGTGCTTCCTTCTTAGATCAATATACCTTAATAGGATGATGCTTGAACTGGATTATAAAAAGAAGGGGAGTACCCGAGGGAATAAGCCAAGGCAAGTGCCATAGATTTAGCTGTTGTCGGAAGTTTCAAGTAGACTAGAAAAGGGAGGAAGCTCAAGGCGATAGGCATAGTGGAAATTCATCCTGAATCTGTTCACACGAATTGCTCAAGGTTGGAGGAAAAAGCACTACTATTGAATCGAATCTCCTATTGTTGAGGAATGGTAGATGGGAAAGATCCCAGACCTAGGGCGATAAATGCTTTATATCAATGCCATTGATCCGTTTAAGACGAAGAAGCTGTTCACTCTCGTTGAAGTTGTCGGCATTACCCCAGCTATTGAATCAGTTTGTGCCATTGACTCTGTCGTCGTAATAAGCACTATTTTCGGGTTGGAAGGCATAACCCGTCTTTGCTTGCCTACCTTGTTAGGAGTTTTAGTTCATCCCCGCTTAGGGGAGCGAAGGCACTTACGCATCCGGATTCCATTCCATTCTTTTTAAGCTCACACCGGGAGAAAGGTTGCTTGATTTTGGTCAGCTGTTCCCAAGGAGTCTTTCAGAAGATGTGGCACAATTTGTTTTGTTAGAAAAGTCCTTGTTTCATTCAGTTAGTGTTTCTAATAGGGCATGAAAATGCAAGATTTGAATTGGTATAATAGAATAAGCGATCAAAGCACGCTTTTGCCCATAAATAAAAGAAGTTCACGCATTGGCAAACAGACTTCAAAAGAGTAGGGAAGTAAAGGAAGGAGAATACGAAAGTTAGAGACTACTCAGTCAATAGATCTTAGAGGACTGGGCACCGTGCAATAAAATAGTACAAGACTGGCTATTGAAGTCAGAGACTCTACTTATGCTTGCGGAGGGATGTAAATGTAAGGACTACTTTTCTGAATATTGAATTCTTTAGCTCCTTTCTTTAGGAGAGCCGGCCCGAAAGGGAAGAGATAAGAAAAGAATGAATAGGTGGTATAGCTCAAAGGAATAGGTATAGCTCACATCTTAAGTATAGTTAGTTCATTGAATGACTTATTGAGAAGCTAGGCCCTTTCCTCACTCTCTTCTTAAGGCTAGATCTGCCTTATTGCTATTATTTATTATTAGACGAGATGGAGACTGTAGTATCAAGATTAGAGGGAGGCGGCTTTCTCTCTCTCTACCTCTAGTCAAAAGGCGATTGTGGACAAGAGAAAGGGTGAGGAACGAACAAGGAGCGGAGGAAAATGAGGCCTAGGAGAGGTGCGAATCAGAGCTAGAAGTAGAGGCCGATGTGAGCATTCCTCAGAGAAAGGATAAATTCCGCATCGCATAAGACCCGAATTGGCCGATCTCAAGCTAATGACTAGCCTATGCCTATAGATAGATCAATGGAAGACTCTCTTTATCTTATAGAATTTTACTTTTCAAGTAGAGTGTAAAACATCCTCTGCCTTAGGCATAAAGAAGTAAATCGTTTAGCTTTCTTTTTCGGTCGGTCTTTTTCCTTATCTAACTTATTAGGAAATCCGATCTTGGTCAGACTCCTGAAAACTCGAGATTAAGTTAGTGTTCAATCTACTGATCATTGGTAGAAGAGAGAAAAAGTAAGCGGAGTGCTTTCTCTCTTCAAGATGGTCTTCGTTGCGCTTTCCTCTGAAAGTTATGCCAATAATCCCAGTGTAATCATTACTCCCAAAACCTCTTTGTCCTTGAAAAAGACCTGAGGAAGGAATACCAGGGGATCCTTAAGCAAGAGGAGATATTCTGGTTCCAAAAGTCCGTTCAAACTCCTAAGTCAGAATCCCTACTGGGAACACACACGTTCTATTGTTGAGGGTTCGTAGGAGGTATATTATGTCACTTCCGATCCGACTTCGTCACACGAAGGCTCGTTCAGTGATTCTACGACTCTGTGTGATCGACTATCTTCCTTTTCGGGTCCGTTCTTATACTAAGTACTCCTGTTGAACGAATAACAACCTCAAACAAAAGACCGGTTGATTTTTTCGCCTCGGGATTGGAGATTGGTTCCACTGCTCACTCATCAATTATTCAAGCTTCAAGCAAACCATAAAGGCAAGCCGAAGATTGCGAAAAGGTAATGGAGCCCACTCTTAGGCTCCGAAAGAGCAGTAACCGCCTAGGGCTGGAGGAAGTTCCCGTAGGTAGTGGGGTCGGAGAATCTCTCTGACTAGGATGGATGCTTTCACTCAATGGGCAAGGAACTTCATGTCACCTCCACGCTGATTCAGAAGGTGTTCGGTCTACCGCACCTGCCAACCATATCTATTCCTCGATGATTTTGATTGAAGGTACGCGCGAGATAGGAAGGACAGCTAGCATCGGATTCGGAAGATGAAAGTTCGATCCTTGTACTGTGGTACTTTGCCTATTCACTCTGCTTGCTATCGCCAAATAAGGTAAGAAGCCATGAAAGGATCGAAAAAGATAGAGTTAGAGTTCTCAGGGGTAACTATCCCGCGCCCGAACCCCCTCTAATCTCATCTATCTCCATCAAATGAAATGATAGAAATGATTCTCCTAGATTAGAATAAGTGATGCACGAAATCACTCATGCTCGACCTACTCGGACTATACTTGATTACCGACAACCTTTCCCTATATTCATATTCAAAACTTGCTTAATCTGAAACTAGTTATCTTACTCGTCAATTGGATCAATAGGCTATCACAGAGGTAAAGTAAAGAGGTAAGGAGGCATAAGTAAAGTCTATCGATTCATCTTTCTTCCCTCCAAATGAGCCGATCTAAAGCCAGTTCCTTAGTTTCAGGAAGTAAAGCGGGAGTGACTAGTCTTCCTTCAAAGGCCAGATGGGTGCCTTCACCTCTGTAAGAACCTTTATCTCGAAAGAGATTAGTAAGGCTAAGGTTATTGTTCTTTATCGTTTACGATTCATTCTGTAAAAAAGGAGCGTAGCGGCAGGCTCGCAGAGCTAAGCCTTCAAGTCCTATTGTCGGAGAGGTGGGACTTTGTACTCCTATTCCATTATTTATCCTATTCCCGATCGGATTGAATAAGCTACTAATGTTTCAATCTCTCTCTTTGCTCTTAGTAATGTAATGCTAATGACATAAATTCCATAGCCTACTCCTCACTCTACTTCGGGTTTGAACTCATCTCGTTCAATCGCCTTGGCTACTAAAGAATGGTTGGTAAGAAGGTAGCTAGAGCAGCTTCCATAATGCCCGAGGAGGTTGAATCAATAGTAACAGAATAGGCTGTGATCGTATCCTCTACACATGAATCCAAGCCAAGCGTGAAGGAACTGCTTTGAGAGAAGGGTCTTAGGAAGAATAGGGTGCACATGAATATGATTCTAAAAATTCCTTTTCCCTTTGGCCGTATCCGCTCAAGGCAAGCCTGAAACAAATCTTGTCGACTCCCGGCACGTACCGCACTCAGTTCTCCTAGGCCCCCTTATTTTAGTAGGCGCTACAACCGCGCTTCGCAAGACCTTTCGGCAGTGAAAGCTCTAGGATGCAAGCCCTATCTTGACGTGCTTCGTGACGTAATCTGCGAGAGAATCCAATGTGGTGGTTATTGGGTCCTAAACCTATTAAGCTAGTCAAAATGATGGAAGGAGTAAATTCCTTCTATGATCAACTATCGATGGCACAAGATGTAAAGAAGGGTAAGCTTGTGCTTTCACCAGAACGTGGGTTGGAAAGGGCAAGTACCCGGGATTCCGCTTACTTTAATAGTAGAATCAGGTCCTTGGGCAGTACTCGAGGGGGTTTACCTGGTTCAAGTTCTGGTTCCCCCCGTTCCCCAATGGCAGATCCTTCTGTTGCCTCACCTTCTTCTGAAGCCTCACCTTCTTCTGAAGCCTCACCTTCTTCTGAAGCCTCACCTTCTTCCTTGGTTATTCATTCCCCTTCACCCGATGTTTTAAATTCTATGAAGCATACCCTGGGCTGCTTGGTTATGGTTTCGGCGATAAAGCTGAACGTGGACCCAAGTGTTCTAATGGGAGGGATACACGAGGTCTTGGCATGATAGCTCAGAATTTACCACTGGAGACAGTGAGAGAGGCTATCCTCAGTGGTATTTACGATACTGGGGTTAGCCCGTCTTCCATCTATTATTAGTCTGCCTAGCCTTCAAATCGGCTAAGGTACCTTGAATTTCAATCGTAGGTAAAGTAGAAAATTGTGTATGGTAAGTAGTCCCCTAGCGCTTATTCGTCAAAGGGCGATTGCCTTCTTGCTCTAACTCCTCAAGTCAAGTAAGGGTTGAAGTCCCCTTTTGCCTAAGGAGAAGTAGAGGAAGCGTAAAGCCTCCGCCTTTGCGCGCATTTGGTGCGCTATTGAAGAAAAGAGCATTTCTATCTAATAATAATAATATAACAGAACGCTTCGCATTGGCTAGCTTGCTTGGCCGCACACATATAGATTCAAATAGCCCATTCAAGTCGATTCCGTGGGTTGGATTACTTCTTTTTGCGATGATTCCAAAATGTCAAGCTTCAATCGTATAATGACGATAAACGACCAAGTCCTCACTTTCATCTACATATAGTGCAATCGAGCAAGCAGTCTTTTATGTAGTACGATCAATCAAGCCTACCGCTGATTGCGCGGCCATTGATTTTTCATTTTTAAGAAGCTCCTCCAAACTAGAATTCGGGAGTTTTTCCAACTATACCCACTCTAAAAAAAAGAGATCAACAACTTCTTTTGAATGAAATTCCTTATTTATTGAAGAAAGTTCCTTTTATATTTAAAAGGTATAAACAAAGGATGCAAGAAAAAGGGCTTCATGCCGCTTTGAAGAAAAATAAAGAATAAATGTAGGTAGGTCTTGATACCGATTGACTTCACTCTTGAAGATGCAGATGGTGTTCCGGGGAAGAAGAGGCTTATCAGAGGTAGCATCTTGTCTAGTAAGAGATTGCCCTGGTAAGTCACATACCCCAGCTTATGTTATCCATAAACCGAGTAGAAGTATAACTGGAAGTCCCCCCATTCTTTGCCTCATCCTGGGAAGCTTGAAAAATCTCATTCATCCCTAAATCTCGCACTCAATCGAAAGCAGGTTTCCATACAGGGGTTTCCTACGAGGGTTCTGAGAGCTTGGGTGGGGCACTAGTTAGTTAGGTTCCCATTCAAGTCGCTTTCCAGCCGTTGGGAGCTCTATTCATCCAGCATGCATTTCCATTCCGTACGCCTACAAGCCGTTTAGAGTCTTGAGGTAAGCCTCCCCCGTTGCCATTGCTTCTGCCTTTGAGCGAGTGCCATCCAGTCAAGTGTAAGAAAGGGCAAATCCCATCTGTGAGTCTGTTGGAGTGCCTTTCGATGTCGGTCCAGCCCATCCATACATTGTGAGGTCCTCGCTGGTCAAGGTCCCTAAAGCAAGTGAGTTCTCAAGCTCTCCAGCATTATCTTTTCCAGCGGTTCCTTTTCATGTCCGATCCAGACGAGCCTTTTCTAGTCCTTCTACTTTCGAGCAAGTTGCAGTTGCAGTCTTTGCTAGGGCAAAAGCAGGAATATTTGCTCCAGTGTTAAGAAGGATGAAATTGCTAGACCGGAGGAAGAGGGATTTGAGTAAGGCAGTTCTAAAAGCCTATTCTAATTACTTCTCTTGCAGCCAGTCCTGCCTTTGGGAGTGCCCCTATGATCGAATGTGAGCAAGTTTTTTCCGGGATACGTTGCGTCTTTCATTATCTTTGGGTCATTTTTCTAGTGGTAGTCTCGGCTTAATATTATGCTGAAGAAGTAGTGGCCTACCCATAACCAGTAGAAATTTGAGTCCTTCTTAAGGCTTTTTTATCCATAATATTTTTTTCCTTTTGTAAGACTTCCAATTACGCAAGCCCTTCTAAATGCAGCAAAAGGATAAGAGCCCTTTCCTAATTCCTTGCTTGTCCATCCAGGTGAGCAACTAGCTTTTATACGATTTCATTTTTTACAGGTTTCTTTTCTTACCCCAGCCTCCTAGCCTTTTTATTTTCAAAGTGCCCTTTCCTAAGATGTCTCTCTCCTTGCTTATTGATTAGTCGTCGAGCAACTCCGTCCCTTTCTGTGGGACAAGCTTTTGAAAATGCTTATAGAAAGCTAGTTTTCATTTCAGGCAAGGTTAGAGTTCAAGCCAGGTTACAGTTATTCTTCAAGACAGGGGGAGTCGTTTTTATCGCCAGTGATGGTTCAGGCAATTCTACTTCTGATCTAGCAAACCCCTAATCTAATGAGCCTGTTGCAGTCCTTAGGCGAGCAAGTCAGTTTGAAAGCTAGATTCCTTACGCAAGAAAGCCTGGGATAGACACGAAAGCAAAGGATCTTAGGTAAGCCACTATTTCTACTTCTTTTTCAAGCGAGCAAGAGAGGACTAAGGCAAGGGCTAGAGCCTGTTCAGTTTAAGAAAGTTTATTTTCATATATAATAAGGGATTACCCGTGCCATTTCCATTCCTTGAGTGAATTGATAAAATATCTCATATTACTTGAGTGCTTATGAGTATCTATTTCCAAGTCTCCCTATGCTTGGAGGGAGGGTTTCATTCTAATTCTTCACCATCTGACGTCGAAGGTTCTCGGGTAAGCTAGAAAGCAAAGTAAGCCAAAACCTGTGGAAGTCTCTCATACCTCACCCCTCTTAGGAAATGCAGCAGCAATAACTCTCCAGGCTAGCTCTCTCGGGCTATTCTAATCAGTGCTTCTACGTCGGTTCAGGTGAAGTGCTTTCATCCCTTGTTACAGCGAGTGTTCCAGTGAGACCCTTTTTCAAGAAAGTCAAAAAGCCCTTATTAAATAAAAAAAGAGTCTTAAGGTAAAGGTAAGCTCCTCCTGTTGAAAGCCCATCTAATCGAGTTGTAGTGCTAACTCCTGTTTCTAAAGAATTGAAAGAAAGAGTTGTATTTTCAAATAAAAAGTTGCATAGCCAGTTGTTTTACTTTCTAATAAGCTAACAAGCTAACGATCTTACAGGCCCACTTTGCTTGGTAGAACTATTGGGCTCTGGCTCTTGGTCCACTCCTGCCCTTTGTAGTGCTTCCGCAAGCCCTGTCATATCTTCTGTCATGCGTTCTGCCTTCCCTGTGGAAGAATGTTCAGCTCCTGTGTTTCAATGGAAGTTGGAATTGGATCTCTTATTTTTGCAAGCCATTTCTAGTCCTTTTTAAGCCCAGTAGAAAAATGAAAGATTACTTGTCTTTTCTTTCGCCTTAAATTGCTAATGCTTTCGAGCGAGTAAAAGCTAGGTAGTTTGAAAGCCTTCCAATTGGAGTGCTATCATTTAGACTCTTAATACCGAGCATAAGAGCTAACAGGCATACGATAGGGATAGCTTTTATAACAGTTCTAAGGTGAGCCCCTCCTCTTCCAGCCATTGATTCTGTCTGCGGGCCTGTTGGAGTCCTCTTTTTTTTGTGGTCTATACGAAGGAGTTCCCCAGCGATCCCTTTTAAACCTTTACTTTAAGCAGTCCCTGCCCCCTAATTAAGTAGGGGTTCTGCATTTGCAGGCCTAAGGCCTCTTTTTCCTTACAGTTGTGAGGCCAGACCTAAGAGAATGACTTTTCCAGGCATTTATGCTTATCTTGGATAGGTCAGATATGGCGTGTATAAGGCTAAGACGGAATAAGGCTTGTAATAGATGTAACGCTTTAATATGTGTAATAGGCTTTTAGTTAAGCACTCCCATTTCGCTAATCCTAGTGCTTCGTCCTTACAATGCTTCTTCTTTACCTGGGGTTGAAGTTCCACAATTTGAATAGCTTATATCTTCCCGGCCCCGGCTTTTTCCTTCCTTGCGCTTGGAGTTGGAGGTCCTGTTGCCAGCAATCTAGTTTCAGTTTTTTGAATTCCTCTCTTTTTAAGTGCTAAGTCTTTCCATGTGCTTTGATAGGGGTAATACACTATCTCTAGTCGAGAAGACGATCGAGCCAATCTAAGAGGTCCGGGTGAGTTCCTTTTGCTGCAGTCCTAAGGCCAGCCATTGATCCAGTTGTGAGGTATTAAGATTTTGCCCTTGCCCATCTTTGTTTTGCGATTTACTTTGGATTATTCCATGGTTGCCTCTCCCTCTCTATAGAGTAGAGTGATTTTATACCTCTTCTTATTTTTTTAGAGAAAAAATAACTTATGAATAGGGATTTTATTTCTTCCCTGCCGCAAGGGAAAGAGCCTAAGCTAGTTCAGTTCCATCGCCTTCCAGTGTTTATGCCTGCGATCCAGTTATAGAACTTGCTTCAATGCGAGGCTTGCCAGGATTATCTTCCAAGGCAACAATCACTCGAACAATAGGGAAGAGGGATTTCACCCCTGAATCTCTTACAACCGCAGTGGATTTATCAGGGAAGGTAGGGGCACGTTACATTCATTAGAGCGAGTGCGCCAGTGAGTTCCTTATGAAGTGAAGGTAGGAGTCTTTTCCAACCATTGGAAGTTCTCCTTCAGACATTAGGAGTTCTAGTTATCTTAATCGAGGTGGAGTAGCTTTCGATGTCGTACCAGCCTCCCCAGATTCTATTCATTCAGCCGAACCAATTGCAGTACTAAGATCTGAGCGCATAGATCTCTCTCTGGGCCTATCTAATAGCATATCTAAAAGTGATTTGATATCTTATGATGACATCTTTTCTGGTATATCTGTTGGCGCTCTAGCTCTATAAAAATGAGCTGTAGTTCTAGTGAATGCTTATTGATTTTGAATGCCCATCCCTTCCCCTGTTAGCGCTTTCGACTTCTCATCTTTCAGATGTGATGTAGCCGTTCGATCAAAGAAGGAAAATCCAGCTTCTAAGTTAGAATAACTAGTTTTAGGTTCCGGTTCTCGAGCAAGTGAGTTTGAAAAAGGCTCCTTCTCTTTTCGAGCTCGTTCTAGTTGCTTTTCCCTCTTTTTTGGTAAAATAAGATACTTTAGTTCTGTTCTTCTGTGTTTAAGGCTAAAGATAAAGATATATCAGCAGTTCCTGTTGTAAGCTAAGCCCCTAACAATGGTAGTTGCAGTGGAGGTTTCAGTTATCCTGTTGTGAGCAATAAGTTGGAAAGCCTTTTTCTTGAAAATTAGTCTTAGGCATCTTTTCTAAGAGGGTTCGCGGGCAAGCTAGAAAACCCGTTACTTTACATCAGTCCCTGTTTCGGGTACGATTTATTGATAGTAGTCGTCTCTGGCTCCCCTTTGAATATTCTTTCTTCTTAACTGATTCTCTCTCATCCAATAGGATATTCCCAACAGTGGTTCAATCTGGTTTCCGTTGCTGTCGATAGAGCTTAGGTAGTAAGAGTTTCTACGGATAGTCGTTTCTAGGGCTTATGCCTTACAGTCGTCTTAAGCTCTTCCATCCAGCCAGTGCTAGAAAAAGGTGCTTCAATCGAATGTGAGGACAACAAATTCAGTGTAATGATATATTCTGGTTATCCAGTGAGAGAGTGAGTTCGTTCAATAAAATGCTCTACTCGGCCTCTGCCTCTGGGCCTTGCTCTCCTAAATTTAGATGCTTTTTCCCATATACCTAGATGGAGAATTTTGAATAGGCTTTCTGGACCTTCAGATTCAATAATAGATATTGGGGTAAGGTCAAAGTCAAACTCTTTCGTTCCAGTGAAAAGGCAAACACATCCAATTGCACTTTACTATACTTCGTATTTAATAATATGAAAATGAAAAGAAGGAAGGGTATATTAATAGTCTATTTATACTAATAGAAAATATAATACTCCAGAAAAGCCAGATCCCCCATCAAACCTTGGGCTTCTACTTTTGAAACTCTAGAAAACTGAGTTCTTGCAACAATTTCATCTGCTCTAAGACCAGAGGTTCGGGCCTCCATTAAAACTACTACTGCTGGATCATGCATCCTCAAAGCTCTCGTAAAGTACGATTGAATTCATCATTCGCTGCTCCTCTGCAATTCCAGAACATTATCTTCATAGGGAAGACCATAAGGGATTTTTAGCTCAAAGCCCATGGTGGGTACGGCCTCTCCGTTTGGCCCATCCGCTTCCTTTGTCTGCTAAAATCATTGAGTTCAAATCAAGAAACTTAAGATAAACAATCAGCAACCCTCCTTCATTTCGAGAGGAGAAAGAAAGATAGGAAAGAGAGTGCCATCCGAAAATTAGGTGGAATTTGTCCTATTGAATCGAAGCAGTCCGCTCTCTATCCGGTGGAGAGCTCTTGTTTTCACCAAGGTCTGAGGGAGTAGCCCTTAAGCACTTTGAATTTATATACCTAATATAAGTATATAGGGTAAGGATAAAAGTGCCCATTCTTAGCATCACTTCCTTCAGCTCGACTAGCTTCTTTCAGAAGAACAAATCTTGTCCATATGTTCGGTTAGCGGGACATTCAAACAAAGAAGCTATGCACCAAAACGGAAGATTGTACTTATAGTACACGAGCAAATCAATGAAATAAGTAAGTTCCTACTATCCAACAAGCAAGGGATTGAGCGCTGACGCGCGAAAGCCGTTGCACATTAGCAGCGCATCTGTTTTCTTGCTGGGAACAAAAGGAATAAGCGCTCAAAGCTAAGATCAGCTGCTATTGGACTTCTTTCCTTGGCTAAAGTAAAGGGGATCAATCCCGGCGAAAGAGGCTAGATTCCATTCCTCCTCCCCGCTTTAGAGAAGGTAAAATGTTATAAGGTCGAGCTCTTAATCTGTCTTTTATGTCACGAATCGCTTGGTTTAATCAATAGTATAAGGAAAAAGATTGAAGATTGAAGTAAGGTCTTCCCTCACCAGTCCCATTTCGGATTCTTTGTACGATTGGGAAAATACCTTTCCCGCACATTCCTTGCCCCATTCTTATACTATTGATCTGACTCCAGAAATTCCTTTTTCTATTTCATAAGGGTCACACAGCCTATGCCTATTCTGTGCTGCTCTCTGATTGACTTCCTCACTCGGAGATAGCCTTTTCTATCTTTTTGGCTTAAGCAGACCATTCGTGAGCAGATAAGATCAAAGAAAGCAACCCATGCATACTAAAAGAATAGGACAAGGAAGTGACATATAATACTAATATAAGAGGAGGCTGGTATTCAATTAGCTAGAGAGGGAGACAGGGTTAAGGCAGATGCCAGTCTAATCTTCCTTAGAATGGCTTAATTGAACACGAATCGCTTGGTTTAATCAATAGTATAAGGAAAATGGCATAGAATGTGCTGTTGTCGCATGAATAGGAATAGGTTGTTCAAGAAGTGGTTGCATATAAAAGAAGGAGTTCTTTGACAGAGCTGAAAGTAAATGGGCAAATAGGTTCTTTCGGATCTCTAGCCAATAGCAAACGATGTCGAGTAGCTAGCTCATAGCGTCCGATTTGTGGTATAAAGAGAGAGAGATGATAGGATGAAGACAAAGACAAGAGGAAGAAGTAAGGCGACGCTTTACCTTAGCCTTTTTTTTTATTTTATTTAATAAGGGCTTTGCCTTTGAAAGAAGAAGGGCTTAGGCATTCTGTCGAATCAGTAGTTAGGGGAATGGGATTGCTGTTTTCGGCTTTGCCATTCGAATTTGCTCTTAGAAAGGTAACTATCATCTCAGATAAGGCGACGGAAGGGAATGATTTCACATTAGTAAGACAAGGAATAGGAGTAGCAGTCACTGGTCTTTCTTTAGCAGGGATAGATCGAAAAAAGGGAGCAACTCGTAGAGGAATTCGATCTTTTGGTTTATCCTATAATAGGCTCTTAGCCAGCTCGAGAATTCACTCTTTGTTGAGATGAGACAGTTGGGATGGAGCTTTCTCCCATAGCAAGAGAAGAGGGGATTTGGCTCTTTGAAGGACAACTACTATTTCATCAACTGCTATTGAATCCGGTCTTTGAGAATCCTTTGCACATGAACACACTGTTACAGAAGGAGCTGCACTGCAATAAGACGTCGGAGGAAAGTTCCTGAACCGAGCTCACTGAAGCATATGCTAGAAAAGTCATTTCGCCTAAAGCACACAAGGAATGGAATGGCATCCCGGGAAAATGGCTGAATCCGACTCTAAGATGATTTGGAATGCAGAAGGAGATTCTCCGACTATCTTTAATAGGCTACTTGGAATCCCGAGGAATAGAAGAATCATACAGGGGAAGGGGGGCTTTCTTAAGGATTCGATATCGCACGGGAAGTGAGATGCGATCTTTCCTCAAGCCCATGCCATCAGAGCTCAATTCAATCGAGGGGAACATTGGTCACTCCCAACCTACTTAGGGCGCTAGAGTAAACTTCAGCCACAGCAGGATCGGTGATAACAATATCATCACCGAGTACTGCGTATTTATCCAAAAGCTCACCAGGCCGAGCCTGCTCTGCAGCCCACCACACAACCATGTGATGGAGACAATGCAAATAAAGGCCAAGAAGCGTAGTATCCAAGCGGTTGTCCAGCCACAAAAGAAATATGAGAGAACTTCCTCTTTACAAAGGGGATCTCGAAGATATTCCAAGCTAGTGCGGAATTCACCACACTAGAAGCGAACGACCGATCGAACAGATAACACATTATCTCGAACAGGAGTACCAAAGGCCAACTATCCGTGGCGGACTTCAAGTCGAAACAATATGTTTTCTGCTCGCCAACTAATCGATCTATGGGTTTCAGTTGATCAAACGTACCATCAGTTGGTAAACGCTTGAGAACCCCTTACTACCACGAAGTGGTCTTCTTTGTTGTAGTATTTAATAAATGTCACCTAAAATGCTTCTTGTTTTTTACAAAAGAAGAGTTCCAACGTTTCCAAAACGCTTCCCCGTGGAAGCCCAAGCTTAGTCCACTACTCAACTCAGGTTGGCAGGTGCTTGTGCATACAATAGTATTCAAGTCCTTAATCTTAGTCCTAGGAAGAAGGGGATATTCATTCAAGCCAATTCGATTTGCTTGGGGGAGTTCCCCCAAACTCCTCGAAGTCCCACATCCAACTCCCAATAACAACTTCACCTCCTTAAAGCACTTCAAAGACAGCCGATTCAGCTTACTAAGATGTCTTCTGCTGGTATGGTACCTGCTTATGAATATGAAAACTCTTGGCAGGAAAACTAGGGGATTTGGCAAAGCACGCACCGTTGTGACAGAGCGTTATCACCCTTTTCATAATGAAACTGACTATGTCATAGCCTCATTCGTGGACTCGTGCTGCTAATAAAAACCTTTCATTCACTTCGAAACCAAGACTAACAGATTCTTTATGGAGGGGGAGTGGAGGGGAAGGAAAAGACAGGTTAAGCCTAGAGAGTAGAGTAGTGTGTAGGAACTGAGCATACGCTAGAATCACGCTAAGGGCTGCTTCTGCTAGGCAATCATCTTCTAATTCATTTTTTTTCTACAAACCTAGGCATTTGACGCTACTTTGAAATGTTAACCTTCTTTGCTTCAGAGAAGAGTGGATGATCTGCCGGCTCTTGCACAAATTTGTAAAAGTTTTTGCAAACCCCCAATTCTACAGTGGCATGAGAGACAGCAGCCCTAAGGTCCACCCTGATTTCATTTAAAAAAACGCGCTATTCTTGTTTCAGCCTCATACAGATATTGAATTGAATAACCTGGGATCAAAGTACACAGTCTTAGCTTCTCTGGTTCTTCTTATCCCAAGTCCTCCTCTGGATAGATTCTAATCAAGAAGTGTTTTGACCCCTTTCCTTCTCTTTATTGCTTTTCCGATAGCCTTTAGTATAGGAGCATCTCTAGTGGTCCCGCCTAACTCTTCGTTATCTGTCTGAATACCTCTTACTATCTGCCTCTGTTCCACGAATAAGTTAAGGTGCCAGAATGAGCTTCCCTCGTTGATTCTTTATACTTAAGTATACCCTGAAGACAGAATGAACGGATCGAAGACCGATTCTGATCTCAAAATGAACCTATCCCTGCCTTATTCAACTCAGAACTCAAAACAGGTCTTTGGCATCCTACGCTCTCCTTCAACTAAGGGTGATAGGAAGTGAAGCCTAGCTCGACCGAAAGAAAAGGGTAAGAGCGGAGTCGTAGAAGCGAGAGGAAAGTAGTCTCTCGCCCTAATCAATAAGCAGGAGAGGATAGAAAGTTCCATGTCTGAGAAGGAAAGGAAGAAGGGGACTCATGATCATCGGAATGGGAGGGTTGAAGGGAAATGCTCCCTCTCCGGCAATGACTCTTGAATCAGCTGTGACTTCCTGGAGAAGTAGCTGCACATTCATTCTAAGGAAAGGATATCTTGGCAAGAAGATATGTGTGGCCAGTAGCTTTCACTGTCAATCTCTTCTCGTACTGTAAAGAAGCATGAATGGCATACCAGTTTGATCTTATTTCCAGGGAGTGAATGGAACCTATCCTTTAAAGTAAAGCCAGTCAGTGTCAGTCAATTTCGGAGCGGAGAAGTTAGAAGTTATAACATATCCCGATGTCAAGGTGAGACGTCCAGCTCTTTAAGAAAGAAGGTTCGTCCTAGCTTAGTCGAAGTCTAAGTCAAAACCAGAATCCCAACAGTGCTAAGCTAGTAGGATTTCCTCTTGGAAAGAAAGGACTAGAGATCATAAGCTATCCAATCAGTAGACAGGCTAGGAACTCTACGAGGAAAGGAACATCCCGTAGAAAGCTTTATCCTAGAATGTATAATGAAGATCATCATTAAACGGAGGATAACAACCGGGAAGGATATGAGAGACTACGGTTCAAAGCTTCCGAACGAACTAGCTAGAGCTGGATCTACTGAACCTGAGGGAATAAGGAAAGAAGCAAGCTTGGGTGCTTTATGTCTTTTTGCTTGTAGCATGATATGTAGTAAAGTCGGCTGAACACAAACCCAATCTAAGTGAAACCCTCCTTTCCTTCGAAAGGTAGGAGCTCCAATCCGGCTCGGTTAGGGTAGACTCAGGGGAAGAGTTGTGCACAAAGGTTTGAACCATAGGGCAGGGACGGCGACCAACAACAGGAGAGCACTCGGTGTAGGTCTTTCCTTGATCCTAATAAAGGCTCAGTGGTTCAATTAGGCTTTGGGAGCAGGAGAAAAAGCCAGATGGACCACCAAGAATCGACATATTCGCCGTGGCAAGGAAGGAGGATAATCCAACCATTTTTGCTCAAAAAAGTGAGCGAGAACTTATGATAAAAAGTGCCATTTATTGGTGTCATACGCCTTCCAAATGTCCAATTTCAACCCAATGAATGTTACCACCTCTAGCTTTCAGCTGCAACGAATTAACAAGCTCCGATGCCAATCCAATATTATTTTGTCTGGCGCTAAAGCCCTTAACTTAATAAAGGCACCCTGATACTCAGATACAAGTTTAGATAGAAGGCAACCTTATCGCCAAGATTTTTTTGATAATGAAGAGGATTAAGTTGGCAAAACATAAAATATAGCTCTAAACTGATCAATGGAGATAGCATTGCTTTATTTAGGAATTACAGTAATAAAACAGCAATTCATTGAGCCTTCACGAGAATAAGAGGATTGGATCGCCTTGCAAACGTCGCTGCCTATGATATGCCAACAGGTTCGAAAGAAGCTTTCTGGGAAGCCTTACTGAGAGGGACCAGGGGACATCCTTCTCGAAGACCGTGCTTTTTATCTCGTCCTCATCTGGCATAGCAGTTAGGAAAGCATTGTCATCCTCGGATACCACTGGAGGAATCGATTCCAGGAGTTCCGGATGGGCTTTCCTGGGGCTGGAGGTGTTAAACTTATCAAAGAATTGGAACATGTACTAATAAAGAATGTTGGTCATCTTGGATTTCGTATAAAGAGTTTTTCGATCTATGTATTTGACCCGAGATTTTTGCTTCCACATCCTATATTGAAGTCACAACGCATTATGGAGGTCCCTTTTCAGCTGCAATTTCTCCCTCTCCCGATCTCTTTCTTCTCCTACTGGTCGCTTCGCTTCTTTCTTTCGTTAGCTTCCTTTCTTTTCTTTCTTTTTTTTTTCCTCGCTTTTTTTGTTTCATCCAGAACGATGTGCTGAGACTTCCTCGGTAAGAAGAAAACTCTTGATGAGTAGGGTTTGCACTGATATTTTTTATGAAAGAATTTCCCAGTGGTGGCCGGGAATTCCTCTTCAGAGAAGGAAGTTTTTCCGTATTGAGATTTGAGGCTACCATAGCTATTACCCCAGTGGAGTTCGGAACGAGCCTTAAAAAAAACGCAATTCCCACTAATGAATCTTGAATTCGTACAGTAAGATGCTCCGATCCGAGTCTTCCCCCTTCATTGCTCTCGAGTTCTTTCGAAGCTGGGGCCGGCTATTCATTTCCCGGTTGTACAGATAAAGATGATTTGGTTCGACGCATTTATACCAGAAGGTTGCTCCGCCTGCCCTACTTGAAAGAGGGTTTCTCGCTGCTAATTCTGATTATACCATGGACCACTACTTCATGACCTGATTATGAAACCTGGCTTCTAGCCGTGGTTTACAAAGACGCAACTCAATAAGAAAGGGCTTCTTTTCTTTCCTAGTTCTTTTAGTTTATAGATTACCTCGGCAAAAAAGAAAACGAGAGCTAGAGCTTGAATCAAACAGTCCAATGGCAATCATTCCTATTATTGTCTGACGCGCTCCTGCTTTGAACCTTAACGTATCGATAAAAAATCCCTTTCTCATTTTAGACTAGGGCTTCTCTCTATAAATAAGGGAATTTCTCCGCTTCGGATGATGTCTCCTCGGGCCCTTCGAATGCATTGTTTTCATGGTCGCTAGGAGAGAGCCTTCTAGCAGCGTTTAGGAGGCTTTGAGAAAAAAAAACCAGGGATTAGGGCAAAATGGACCAGGTCTTAAAACGCAATTATGACTAATCAAGATGGAACCCGCCCAGATAACGTAGCAGGAACCAATCCACATAGGGGGCCATCAGTAAAAAATCGCCGAGAACACTATCCGAAAGCGGTTGTTTTCTCTTCTTTTGGAAATTGCCCGGTAAGGGCTGGTTTGGATGGGGCAAGAACATCAGGAAGGTGTTTTCGTTCGGATACAGACATGGCAATCTACGTATGTGAAGTCTCGATTAAGCTGCCTAAGCATAGATCCAACCCGCTACTCAAGTAGGCTGCCATTGGGAAAGAAATGCCCTTCTAGCATTGCCACTTGCTTCAAGCTGCTCTTTCTATAAGCTATATTCTAGTAGTGATTCGAGAAGGAATTCATGAGTGACTGACCATCCAGTCTTTCCTTCGTATGAGACCGGACATGCCAGCGAATCGAATAGCGTAGGAAGTAAACAAGTCTAAATGGTGGAAAGCTAGCAAGGGATAAAGCATTTTTTTCAGGTGAGCGAAGGAGAAAAAGTTTGTTGGTTGAAATAGGGTTTTCCTACCACGATAGTGGAAAGCGCAGTTCAAGTCAGTGCTTTCCTTCCCGGCGAGAAGTCCAATCCCTTCTTTTATGGTGGATAACTTGAATAGTAAGGGCTATGCGCAATCAACACAAATCGGATTCTCGAACACCGAAAAAAAAAAAAAAAGTTTTTTTTGAATGGAAGCGTTGATCGGCCAAAGTTCGCCTTTCCACTGACTGACTCGTCGGACTGCCCTTGATGACCCTACCGTTCGTCTCGTTCACCTCTTTCATCGAATAGAATGAAAGGAAAGGCAGATTCATCTTGCTCGAAAACATCATCGGACGCAGTCTAAGAATCCTTTGTTTTTGGACTTCGATCATCTATGGGCTACCGACTGCCTTCACTTACTGCCGCAGAACACCGGTATAACCAGTTCAAAAGGAATGCCTTGCTCTCATGTTCGCAGCACAGAAGATGCGACATTACCTAATTGGTAACACCATATACCTGGTGTCAGGAGTCAACCTTTTCAAGATCCTTGGTTCTTTCCTGGTTTCAGGTTATCAAGAATAGAATCAGAGCAAAGAAGTTTCATCTGCATCTTATCATATCAGGGCTCCGGTCCCGCCTCCTAGGAGTTTGACCTTTATGATCCCCATTCTCCAGCAGGGTATTCGTCGAAAACAAGCTATCTGTCCACTTGCTTTCAGCTCTCACCCTATTCTTGAGAAAACCAAGTTCACTGCCTTAATTTAGGAGTTAAATAACCTGCTCTGAGTAGCTGGGACTTTTCCGGGAGTTCTTTTTCTAGGAGTTTTCGGATTGATTCCCTGAATCTTCGAGGAAGAAGACTCTTTCAGGACTAGTTTCATTTAAGGATAAATCCCTATTTCCGGTTTCACTTCCTCAGTTAAGTGAGAAAGCGGGATCTTTCATCGATAGCTATTCATTTGAGTCTTCGGGTAGCATTGCTTTGCTTGGCATCGGTCTATCGTAGTCCCTACAAAAAGCACCGCTAGATAAGAGGTTAGAATCTAAATCATGACAGTAGCGGAAGTAGACACAAAAAGGAGAGAGAGAATCGGATTGATGCATAGCCCCAGTTCAAGTAGAACTTGTTGAGTTGGTTCCTTAAAAACCACAGATGGCGCAAGAGCTGCTATCGGAGGAACGAAAGAAGGAACTCGCATATCTTAGATGAAAGGCAAAGCCATCTCGTCAAGTCAGTTCAGTGATTCGAGGGTAGGCAACTCTCAAAGGTCACTCTAGGACTTTGCCGGGTCTTCCTTATTCTAGATAGCACACACAGGAAGATGGCTAGCTTTGCATGGTCAAGAGCCAAGACCTCTTATGCCTGAAAAGTCAGAAAGTAAAGTGCTAACGTGCAGCTCCCATTCCGAATCCAAGATAAACCCTAAGAGAAGACCATGCTACCAATCCTAGCTGGCACCGAAGCCAAGGGAAAGCATTTTCACAAGAGGAATGAAAGAAGAGTTTATTCGTATTCAATGCTAGCCGACCCAGCCTCCCAGATCCGCATCAGCGAGTGGTGTGATGACGACCAACTTGACATTTAAAAAATAACGATTTGAATGTAATCTGACTCGGGAAAAGAGAGAACAAGCAGAACTTTTATATAAAATATATGATAGGACTGCTGCCACTTTCTTGCTTTAAGTAAAGGCAGAAGGTCAGGCAGATTCTATCACAGCCAATGAGTGCGAAACAGCTGATTCCATTTCTAGTCCTCCACCTATCCCTTCCTTCTTCTAATTCTAATAAGATAAAGCGAAAGACGCTAGGCAACCTCTTATTGAAACCTTGCCAATCTCTCTTGTCTCATTCATTTTCTTGCTTCGAGGAGGTTATCTAATAGTATAAGAAGGGGACAGGTGCTCTCATATAAAAGAGAAGTCCGCCCCAGTCACTCAATCTAGCTCACCAAGCCTTAGGAGTGCCTGTGGATCTTGGGTGTATTTGATCTTGATCCTATGGTTTCTGCCACCAGAATATTATATCTTTTTTCTGTTTTTTACACCCTAAAAAGATACCAAAGGTGTTAATCTTAATTGATAAAGCTGATGGTTTCATTTTCATTTTTTTCGAGACATTTATGTTTTTAAAAGTAAGTCAAAGCAATCCATAGGAAATTATTATAATATAAGTAATTAGAAAGAGACTCAATCCAAGCTTACTAATTCTACCTTCTAGCTCGTTTTAAAGCGTTGAAGAGAGAATGGATTACTCCTTGCCTTGACTCCAAGATATGGAATTAGACTAACAATTTTAAATCAAGACAAGAGTAGCGAGGTACCAGCTTGGGTACTGGATAAAGAAAGGTACAAGTCCTACAAGCAGCCAGATATGGGAGTTCTTCCGATACAAACCATTTCCTTCGTTCCCCATACCGGAGGTAGCTTTATCTGCTTTGCCAAAGAAAAGCTGATAGCTAATTCGAATCCTGCAGTCCATTAGTAGTTATAATTACTGCATCAACGGTAAGGCAAACTAGGAAATAAGGTTAAAATGCTAATGCTGTAGCCGCAAAGAGATAGAGATTCGGAAAGAAAGAAAAAGACGGAAAAGCTGGATCAGCAGCATAAGCTACAGTTGTTGCTGCACCTTTATACTAACCTGGCCTTCATATATTGTTTGGTAGACCTCACGGCCATAAGCAATGATAACAGCAGATGTGTCATAGGGAACTGCATTCTCAAGTTGAAATAGCTCAAAGTTCCGCCACTTCTTTTCTTCCGGGACAAAGACCTCCTTTCAAACGAGCTACAAGGCCTCTAGAAAGCTTTCAAAAACTACCGTCAACCTACTCGGTCTCAGCTATCTAATCCTCATCCGAGGAGTAATGCACCTGTAAAGGGAGGGCATTCAGTCAAGCATCCAATCAGCAGCTGGACTGGAAAAGAGATACAAGAATGATTATAGAGTTCCCATCTTTCCCGACAAATAGGTCCAAGGAAGAGCTAACTCCCAAGGGTCGGACATAATCCAAGTCTTTTACCGACACTTCGTGTCTTTATACGTCCCATGGGGGTCGTTCGCTTGCGCTCTCTCCTTTGGCTTGGACCCTGGGCTCGGAGATAGGAACCGGTAAACATGATCCTAGAGGGAGGGCTTTTTACCTTGCCCTGGGGTTGGATAAAGCCAAGACTTTTGATCGAGGTTTCTTTCTTCGACCTTTTTGTCTCCATATTGTAAAGGGGAAGATAAAGAGAGAAAGGATTTCTTTGGACTGCTTTATTCCTGTTGATAAAAGGTCTGACTCTACGCTCTCTGCTTCGACTTCCAATGTGAGAGCAGAATCGGTTGTTTGCAAATAAACTGTCAAAGGTCACTAAGCAACGGGTCCTTAAAACGATTTAAAATGGGACGATGCCGGTATTCTCCAACAGTAAGAGGCACTGAGACAGAGGACGATCCTGGTACTACATAATGAGAGAATCATTTATTCGAAGTCCCTAACAAGAGATGAGTGCGCTTCAATTCCGACCCTTTTTTTTTTTTAGAGGTGTCTCTTCATTGTAGTTTGGCACGAACTTAACTGCCCTAGCCAGAGGAATGCGCACCCCTGTTTGGTTCACTAGTTTCGTTATCCGAGGGTGAAAGCGTAATCTGACCTTTCCTCTGCCATTACCACTTCCCTTGCTGGTACACACCAAATACGGACAGAAGTTTTCGTTGGGAAAGCCGCAGGCAAAGAAAGAGAACTCAATTTTATCAATTCAATACAGTGCCTGGCGAGTGAACTGCTAATATGTCCGCGTTTCCCAGAGGTGGGAGCGGTCCTCCTTCGGGAGAGAAAGGAGTCACTGCTGCCCGACTTAACCGGGCGATTCCGACAGCGTCCCTTGGCCTGGTCACCTATGTAAATCTTTGCCTTATATTATAGGCAAGAGGTTACACTCGGTAGGACATCTATTTCTTTATATATGAAATTCATAAATGAAGTAGTTAATGGTGGGAAAAAGGAGGGAGGGCAGAGAACGAGCAAAGGACATGAAGCGGAAAAGTCAATTTCCCATGACTTCATAAACCGGTCTCTTTTCTGGCTAGCACTACTATTGGTGAATCTACCTCTGATTTCCCAAACGATCCTACAAACCTGCAAGCCGGAAAGAATAAGCCCTACTCTACTCGCAGGCTATCTTACTATCTCGAACTGGATCCTAAAGTCCTATTGATGCATAAGGTAAGAGCACATTCCCAACCACTGCTACTGGAGCAACTCTAAAAGACACGGGGAGGTTCTGAAACGTACTGCGAGATCAAAGCACTTAGCTAATACTAAAAAGAAAGTATGGGCTCATCGCACCTTCACGGGTATTGGAAGGTGAGTACAATCAAAAGATCGATGTGAATTGAGCTGTTATTGAATACTCTCGCTCGGGACTTACAAAACTTTCTGACATAATATCGTGCTACTGCCTTGACCGCGGATTCATCACTTCCAACTGTCTATCCTAATTTATTTTTAAATAGGGCTTGAAGTTAACTGTAACTTCTATCTAATTTTAAATATGTTTAAAAATATGTATTGTATTCCTCTATCCGTAGAGTCCATTGAATGTACAGAAATGGCTATAACAGAGTTTCTCTTATTCGTATTAACAGCTACTCTAGGAGGAATGTTTTTATGTGGTGCTAACGATTTAATAACTATCTTTGTAGCTCCAGAATGTTTCAGTTTATGCTCCTACCTATTTATACCAATAAAGATGTACGGTCTAATGAGGCTACTATAAAATATTTACTCATGGGGGGGGGGGTAAGTAGAAAAAAATGGAATATGAAATCGTGGATACACAAGCCCGGAACCACTCACACCATGACGAGGTGAAAGCAAACTACTGCAGCATTCTCAGTATATCAGAAGATATCAAAGGAAGGGCGGCTACTATTAAGAAGGAGAGTGCGCGCTTCCCTTCACTGATAAGACGGTGCAGACGAAAATGAGTCTGCATGATCGTCCGCTACCTTAGATTATACATCAGTCTTCGCCTAACCAACATTACTACATTGAATACTAGTGCATACAGAGAAAAGCCCCTCTAGCTCCAGGTTTTAGGAGGGTCCTTATACGCCCTACTTTTCCTACTAAAACTAACCGCTTTCACTAACAGAGCAGCTTCCACTCCTTAAAGCACTATCGCTTCCTATAGCTTTAAGTCCGCAAATAGTATTAGCGTATTAAGATTAAGATGCTCGAAAGGGTTCTTAGTCAAGCCAGAAAGGTGGTTCTAAAACCACAGTTTTTCGAGAAAAGGTCCCATCCTTCAATATCATGATTGGGTCGACCAGGCCAGATCATGATGTAGACGCGAATAGACGCCTATATGTATAAGCATTTTCCATTTTATAGGAATAACAACTATCGAAGACTCTTTTTTATTTTGGTCAGATTAACTACTTTTTTTCTGTTTAGTGCAATTTTGTACGTAGGTTTGTTTATTTTAGGGTTCGATTTACATCTGCAGCTTATGAAATTGGAATCCCTTCTTCTTGGAAGAGGACTCTCCTTTTTATTACAAAGGGTCGGGTGGGAAGTAGGTCTCTTTTTTTCAATCCTTTTGGCTCTTCTTAATCTAGAAGGCGCACCCACTCTAGGTAACATGATGTTGCCAGAAGGCACTCAAGGGCCGACTTCCTCTTCTGCTTCGGCCGGAGATCCGATGTCTCTTGACCGGACATCCGGAGATCCGATGTCTCTTGACCGGACATCCGGAGATCCGATGTCTCTTGACCGGACATCCGGAGATCCGATGTCTCTTGACCGGACATCCGGAGATCCGATGTCTGTCTCGTATGAGCAGCCTAGGTCGGCTGGGAATCCTCCAAAAGAGAGTGTGGCCAGTAATCCAATTGAAGGGGGCCGAGCTTCGAGCTCGAAGACTCGTCGTCATATAGAGGACGAGGTTATGAAGTCGCTGACCGACCTCCTTGACAGGGAAGGGGAAAAGTCGGATATCTCGCGGGATGCGATATCCGACATTCTAAAATTACATAAACGTACGGAACCCGAACTTCATGCCGTACTATCCCACTTGCATTACGAGGGAGTCCATTCTCCCTGGTATCGGGAGACTCTTGAAAGACAAAGAGTGCTCGAAACTCTTTCTGAAGATGAAGATGCGTAGATAGGGCTTAAGAAGATCATTGCTTACTCCCCAGTAGCCCATATGAATCTGGTGACTATTGGTATGTTTAGTCGGGCGGCGCCGTTAGGTCACCTATTTTGAGTTATGGACACACAAGGCCAAAACATGTGTGCCGGACGTGCGACCCATCAACCTACTAGCAATGGGGAAGAAAACATAGCATGTCGCAACAAAAGCTTGATTCGAGGCGTCGAGAGAGAGCATTTATCCTTAAGTAACTCCGTGCTCCATACAGGGGAAATGAAAGCAGCTGATCTACGACCACCCTCCCACATGTTCAATCTTTTTTTAGCGGTTTCCCCAGAGATCTTTATCATTAATGCAACCTCCATTTTGCTCATTCATGGAGTTGTATTTAGTACCTCTAAGAAATATGATTATCCACCGTTAGTCAGTAATGTGGGTTGGCTTGGATTACTTAGTGTTGCGCGCCTAGGAGGGCAGCGCGCTTTGGGATGCGGAGGAGCTATTATCGCCCAGCTCCCTAACCTAATGCGGCACCGGGTTCGGACCGCAGGGAACCGTAGCATGGGGGGACGTCTAATCCTTTTGACACCGCAAGGCTGGCTAATCGTACACAGCAGGCTCGAAGACCCCTGGTTCTGGAAGGCACATGAGTCCGAACGCTATGTTGAATGTGCGACCGACACTACACTACGTAGGTACCTGTGCAGGTGAGGCGTCGGTCGGTCCTAGAAACGGCGGCAGCGGCCCGAGGAGTTAACGACCGGACGTGCTGCAACCTAGGGATCACCAGGCAGCTCTTTCGCTCTATAGGGATCGGGGGGGCATAGCACAATTATTCTTGGAGGAGGGTTGGTTTGCCCGGGTGACTGATCCTGCCATAATGTACTCCTACCTATAGCACCGATAACCGAAGTCGAGCATACATACGACGATCTTCATGCGTGAATAGCCTGGAGGAAAGAAAGGGCGGTAGATGATAATGAAAAAGGACATCGCGTCTTGACGGGCGGGCGGAATGGATGAGCGAAAGGTGCCATGCCACTTTGTTGGTGAGGAATATCCCGAGTCTCATGTAAGACAACTAAATGCACCTCGAGGTGCTGCCGAGGAACTGAGGGACCTTCTCGAGCACAGGATAGGCAATTGAGAGGTAGAGTTAGCCTATTCATTATGGGGAATCAATGCTCCGGGCCGAATAGAGCTTACCTCTGGCACCTGGCTTTCTCCGGCGCATATTAGCTTAGCTGCGCTTAATAGGCCGGTTTGGCTTCCTCTCTGGCGGCCACTTTCCTTACCTTACCCACGCTACACTCCCACTCCAAGCTACGCCTGCTGAGCAAGATGCATTGCGATTTCCTCTTCTGTGGACGCACCGGAGTATGATCAGGGACGGGAAGAGAAAGAATTCTCCGGTGGGCTTTCTCTCGTAAAGCCAAAGACGCCCCAAGACAAGGGTGGTCGTAGATCACGGAAGGGGACATGATCAATAGAACCTGGCTGGATCCGGGCTGGGATAGTGGCGCCCATTCCTAACCAGTTCCGAAAAGGTTCGCTCATGCTGGAGGGAGCATCCCCACTTAGTGATCGGTCCGCTAGTTCACGCAAATCCGAAGAAGTTATCACGAACGAGCCACATGCAGGGAAACTTGCACGTGTGGTTCTGGCCGGGCTTTCCTGAGGTATCTAATAACCTTGCTTCTGCTCGCCGCTGGCGCACCTCTCCTAACTATTGCCCATTTATTTCGGAATAATCTTTTTAGGAGGGACAATTTTACATATTTCTGCCAAATTCTTCTATTATTAAGTACGGCTGGTACCATTTCGATGTGTTTTGATTCTTCCGAACAAGAGAGGTTTGATGCTTTTGAATCCATTGTATTAATTCCACTTCCTACTCGCAGTATGCTCTTTATGATCTCGGCTCATGATTCAATTGCCATGTATTTAGCTATTGAGCCTCAAAGTTTATGTTTTTATGTGATTGTAGCATCAAAAAGAAAGTCTGAATTTTCCACGAAAGCCGGCTCGAAATATTTGATCTTAGGTGCATTTCCCTCTGGAATATTTTTGTTTGGGTACGACCGGACAACTACCGATATCTATTAATATCTTTTCTTAGAATGTTGTTGTTAAATATATATCTATCTATCTATTTCGTAAACTATCGGATCGGGTTTAGATGTGAAACTTGCAGACCTCATTGGTTGTGATATTGATCTTACGGGGGGAACGAAATCAAAGAATATAGAGACTTGTAGAAACCCTCTATGTAGTTCTCTATCTAGGGCGATCGATCTACATCTTTCCCCATAGCCCTGGGGCTGTGTCTCGATCTCCTACGTGCGAAATCTGAGGGACTAGTTCCTATGGAGATTCCCCTTGGTCTAATTCCACACCTTATGACGAAAGGGGAGTCGGCGTGGCGTAAAGTGAAGATTGAGGGGAGTAGAGCAAAATTCCCTTCTGGGGTCTTCCGAAGGTGTAACATAGGCAACGAAAAAGGGGCCCGATACTTCAACTAGAGGAGCGACCAGTTGGTTCACCAAACCCCGACCCAGCGTCACACGTTCTCCAGGTCCGAAGGGATCCAGTGCCCAACTACCGACTCCTCCCGGAATTGCGTTATCGGAGCCAAGCCAGGAATGGCCGTTAGTGGACACCCACCACTTTTCACCGGTTAGAGAGGCCCTCTTTAATACATTAAGAAAAGATGTTCACAGGGGCCAGAAAGACTCAGTCATAGGAACTTAGACCACCTACGCGCTGGTAAACGAAAACCACCTCGACCCGATCAGAGTAAACAACAATGTCGAATCAGGTTTTTCTTCCTTGAAAGAATTCACACGCGGCCACCAGCTTTCCCAAAATAAGGGGAGATCCGCTGCTTATTGCTCACGAAAACATTCGACCTATACTTATAGTCAAGTCGTCCGCGTATCCTTCTGATCTCCTTTCCTTCTATTCATCAGATTTTTGGCTTTGACCAATTCAAAGTGAAAAATGGGGTTGATGATGTTGGCTAAAAAGGGGGGAGGGGATCCGTATATGTTGTTCAGGTCGATCAAAGGGCGTAGAAATAGCTAGAACTGAATGCGGAAAGTATGGTATGGAAAAACATCTCGTAATGTATTTAACCAGAAAATCGATTATGCTCCCGCGGAAGTATCTACTCGTTACGGAATCTTAGGTGTCAAAGTGTGGATTATCTAGTCAATAATCAATAGCTATGCAGAAGAATCCATCTCATTTTGTTATACTTCTATATATTTTCTGTGGAGATAAATGAATTTATAGACTCAAGTTGGGTCGATGGCTCTTTAATTTTCTTTGTACCGCCCTTCGCCAGTGCGACAAAATCGCTGATTGGTGGGAGCGGTTAGTTTATTTTAATAAAACGGTAGTTGCTATACTTCGGCTCTATAAGAGGCTAATGGACGACCATTCTAGCAAAGACCGAAAAGGATAGCCTATCCGGAAAGGTTAATTCGATTTTATTTATTTCTTTGTTCCAGGACATGTGATAAAAACTGATCGGATCCAATACCAAGACGACTTCTTTCCTTTCTCAGGAAGCGCAGAAAATCCATTCGGTTTAGGTGGGAAGGCTCACCTTTCTCTGGTTCAGCCTCCCTGGATCTCAGGAACAGCCGATTTATCAATAGTGCCCGACGATCAAATCCTCGAACAGCACCCATACATGCAGGCCCATACCATAGCTCCGCTTTCGGTGATTATGAATCTCTATCAGACTCTGATCGAATGAATAGGTTTGTGTGAAATACAAGCTCACGCTCCGGAAAGAATTTCTTATAGGCGTGAGGATAGGCATAAATAGATTGAGAACCAGTTCTTCAACTGAAACTGAGCAATATGGTTTTCACACATCAGAGAAGATAAAGGAAGACCACTCCAACGGTAGAAGGGCTTAGCGATTAGAGAAGCGAAGCAGGCTTACTGATAGAAAGAAAGAAACCGAAAGAAGGATTACGTCCGAGACGGATTAGGGTTAAAGGCAAGGCAATTCTCCAACCAAGAACATAGGGGAATGCTTCTACACCAGGAAAAAGATACCCTCACTTCTGGAAGAATGGAAAGCTTTACAGACTACATAGTAGACCGGACATCCGGCAGACATAGGAGACTGGACAGCCCCGAGAGCTAATGGGCAGCCTGGAAAGCTTGGGCCGATTGGAAGGCTTTGAACGAATCCGAAAGCAAATGATTACATTCAGATTTCGACTGAAGTAAGGAGGACAGATACAATAAGGGATTGCCCCTTTTTCGAATAAGATAAAGGCTACGGGAATGGCCTTCTTGCCGTTATTGTTTTGGCTAGAGAGGGTCTGAAGTAGCCCAGTGAAAGAGCAGGACTTCTTTCACGCAGTGAACGGAAGGACCCTTTCATGGTGAGTTGTAATTTATGATTGCTATCCATGATAGGGGGGGAGGGGAGTGGTGAGGAGGGCCTCTTCAACCATCATACTTTGCTTATTTTCATGAATGAAAAGAAAGTACAGGAACTGGTTTAAAAAAACGGGTCAAGAACTACATTGATCTGAGGCCATCTTCCTTGGTCTGGGAGGTAGGTTATGTAGGTAACAACTGTTCCTAGGTTGCTCGATCGCAAAAGGCTAAATTCATCGTTGTCAGAGCACTTATCCAATCTGGCTCTCTAATGTTGTACCGTTGCCCAAGAAAGATGGTCGGGTAAGGCCTTGAAGAGCCTATGGACTGATAGGATGAGAAGTAGTCGGGCATCTCCAGAAATTGGCATTGTTGCAGGTACTGTTTTGCTTATCTAGAAGGTTTTTAGCTATAGATGAGCGGAAAGCTTGCCATAGACAACCTATTACCAACCTCGATGCATCGTAGATAGAGTAGAGTCAACTGACTTGAACCATGAAAGATGGACAAGCCGATTAGATAGACCTGATGTCAGCTAGGTCAGCTTGGATAAGGTTCGAGTTTCGCTGACACCCTTCACTTCTAAAGTACTGGTAGGATTGGTCTACCAGCTCCACTCATACAAGTCAATCGAGTTCCAGTCGAGATAGAAAGTACTGGCTCACCGGCGATCATACCATTGAATAGGTTTCCCATGACCCGTACATAAATCGGTGCAGGGATCATGGTTCCAAGTCAGTTCTCGTTGTGGAAGCGAGTGTCTTGCTTTATCTTTCCAGTAACGCTTTTCCCCTTACCTTTCTCCCCCTACTTTGTAAATTGCAGGCAATTTTAGATTTGTCTAGCTTACCTATGTTCACTTCTTTTTTCGAAATAGAGGAAGAGGAAAAGCCGACCTCAACTTTCGAAGCGATCGGTGAAAGCACAAGCAGTCTACTAGAATGTATAATTAGGCTTGAGCACAAGGAACTTCACTGCACAATTGAAAGAGAAAGATGAGATAAAGATCGATTTGAGAACAGACGATCTGCGGCATATACTATTTCCATGACATGAGAGAGAATCCGCTTTGTCCATGAGTGGGATTTTCTTTACTTTCCTTCGACGCAGGAAGTATCGAATTGCATGTGAAAAGCATGATTAGGCTTAGGGAAGGAAAAAGAAAGAGAAGATGCGGCTGCTTGAGAAGCTCTTGGGAGTTAGGAGGAATGCGCTCTTAAAGAAATGCCACTAGTAGTAATAAAGAGGCTTAGCAATCATTCGAAAGTTGGGATGGAGCGTGAACTAATAGACAGATGGGATTGTTTGCTTCTAAGTGTCTATATACCAAGGGCTCTTGAAACTATATCAAATAGAGTAGGGGATGTAGACCCCAGAAACTCTTGTTTTAATGCCCAAAGATAGGCCTTATCGAGCCTTTGAGCGAACTACTCATTGCTATCTTGCCCCAACCCAAGGAGGGGCATTTGGTTCGTGTCGTGCTATTACCTATGGGGCGGATTCGTTCACATCGGATTTACTGCCCGCGGGTGCTATCTTAGACTTTTAGAGAGAAGGGGATATAGGAGTTGGAACGCTTCTTTGCCACATGGCTCCGCTACAACTCATCAACCAAGGGACTGATGCTTGCCTGACGTTTTGATGGCCAGACTCCTTGCCATATCCTTCTGTTTTTAGAAAGTTACCGACGAAACCCGACCTTCGCTCGCTTAGTAATTGAGGAGACCTAGATTAGGGCAGCTTCCTTAGAACTCAAAGACCAATTCTTCGTTCTTCAGAACATCTTTGATCTTTCAGTTCTGAGGCCATTCCCATTCAGGGTCATAACAAGCTGTTGAAGACATCAAATCCAGTAAAGCATTCGCCATGTTCAAGCTAGGAAGAGGAGTGCATAAGGAAGGAATCATGGACAAAAGACCAGTCAGGCACTTAATTAAGCGATTGAAGTCTTTCAGTCTCTTTCTCTTCGCAAGGTGTTCCCCAGCCTGTTGAGGCGGTTAATCCAATTCCAATATTATAGAATAATCGAACATGGAATGCCCTGTTATCGGCGTAAAGAAGGAAGAAGTCTTGGCTAAGCCAGAAGTTCCTTTGCCAGCCTTAACGCCCTTGCCTTCCCCATTCTTTCGAAGTTGCTAGCACTATCTTTCCTTTGCTCCAAGGGAATCTGTCCATCAATCCCATTCGGGGATATTTCATATGAGCCTCTGAAAGTAATTTATTTACCTATTGATTACTGTCAAACATGGATTAATTTCCATTCCTGCTTTCAGTTACGGATTGACTAGTTCTATTTAGGCTCTAAGCCCTTATTCTTTATTCTTTCAAAATTGACATATTATATTGGGTTGATTAGGTCAATCAGGTTAGGTTAATCCCGAATCCCAACTGTCGAATCTCTTGCAGCTGCTATTCTTTCTGTGGCATTTGTCCTGCAAACAAGCCTTTTTAGCTAAGATTGTGGGCATATTTTCCTTCTACTCTATTGATTCAGGTGCGAAAACAGCTGCTTATTTGTCCACTTCCTCGGACATTAACCTTGCAAAGAGAAAAACAGATTCTATTCTGGGCATTCGGCATTTGTCCTGTCTTCCTTTAAACAGGCAATTGTCCATCAATCCGAACATAGAAGCACAGCACACCAAGCTAATCTCACTAGTCTTCACTTTAGCATTCTTT
Source organism: Vitis vinifera (assembly GCF_030704535.1). Classification (NCBI taxonomy): domain Eukaryota; kingdom Viridiplantae; phylum Streptophyta; class Magnoliopsida; order Vitales; family Vitaceae; genus Vitis; species Vitis vinifera. The sequence continues at coordinate 17,994,695 of NC_081814.1, forward strand.
TCTTTCTTGCTTTCCTGGTTCGCACTTTCCAAACTCGGGTCAGGTCAGGCTTAAGCTTATTCCCGTCAGTTCCGTCACTCTCTTTTCTTTCAATGGCATCCGCTTTCAATTAATTAAGAAAGAGATTCCCCGGTGTGAACTCCTACCTTATAAGTAGGCGAGCCCCTTTGTCTAGATAGTGACTTCACTTCTCCTTTTGTTTTGGGCTTAAAGAATGGCTTCGCACCTAGGAGACTCGCTAAGGTGATTGGAATCCGATCTGAGAGGTTCTAATCAAAAAGAGTGAAGAGAAGAAGGGGTTGGCATTGGGAGTGCCTGCTTTGGTCACATCTGGTCGCGAAGTACAAGACTCACTTACTCCGCATCCTTGCTCTTGAAATTTATGGACTTGTCCTCTTCCTTTTCGACATCAAGATAATTGACGAAGGTGGTGCTTTGAACATTTTCGCTGAAGTAGAAAAGATAAACATCCACCCGGTATACTAGCAATCCTTCTATGCGGATACTTCTTTTTTACTCTCAACCATTGCCGAGAAGATACAATGCTCAAGGTTCTATACATTCTTTCTTTCTTCATTCCTATCCTTTCCTTTTTTTTCAGTCCCGGGTCCAAGCCAATCGATCGTCTTCTTAGTTAACTGCGGAACCCGCCCTTAAGCCATCTATCTTTCGATACGGAGGGCTTATGAGTAAGAATTGGAAGCCCAAAAAACAAGGGAAGAAAGGAAGGAAAGGTGGGGAGCAGCGGCCTCACACAAAAAGATTTGTCTAAGCAATCTCTTTTAGATTTAAATAAGTCAATACCAAGATTTTATTTCTGCGTCTACGGATGATAATTCATAAGCTTTTTTGAAAAGAAGAAAGGCCCTGTTACTATGGGTTCACGTGCTAAGGCTCAACTCTAAAATGCTCTTTTTCAAGAGAGAGGTTTAAGGCGCATTAATCACGCTTTGAAGGAGGGAAGTAGTGGAGTAGGAGAGGTAAAGATGGATGGGAATAGATAAGTAAGAGAGAAGGCGACACCAGCTAGCAGAACGGACGGAATGAGAAGGAATCCCCAGGGTGGAAAGAAGCTTGAAAGAGAGAACCAGAAATGAAATAGCGAGACCAAAGGGAAAGGGCTTGAGCGTCCTTGATTCAAAGTCTCTATATCCCAAAGGGGAAGCAACTGAGCTTGATAGCTGCCATCAAGACAGAATGACTCTTTGCACGATTCCGCAGCTATTCTATTGAAGAAGCTGATTTTCCTACACGTTCAACATCGGTTCATTCCGTACTGCTCACTATAAGTACCTTTTGCCCTTATCGAGGAGAGGGAGGCTTGTGCCAACCACTGCCCTTAGTCTCCCTGCCTCTGACCTCACTATATCGATATCCGAACTACCGATCTTAGGAACTATCTGTTAGTCGTTCAGCTCGCTCTGATTTACATGGAAGAGATCGCCTCAACCCACTGGGGAAAACACTAGTCTAGTAGGCTACGACATCACTCATCTGCGCTGACACATGCCTTTACTGAACGCAGGCAAGTTCTCATGCCTCAGTCCCATCAAAGTACAAGTAGGGAAGTGGTCAAGACCATAAGGGCTTTACTAATCCAGGTTGATTAAATTGACTTCCGACAAATAGATTTAGATTAAGAAAAATTCACTGAGACCCATTCTTGGGGATCCATCGTCAACGCATTCACCCACTGCCCTCCCTTGGGAATCTTTCCAAACTTACTAATGAGGCTGGCTTTTTTTCTCTACCAATCCCCGGTCTCTTTGCAACACCTGCTTCTCAACAAACAAAAGCGCCTGGCAATACAACTGCTTTTCAAGCCCTATCCCTATCTTACTGGACTCCTCGCTTCACTGCTTCCTTAGGTTCCTTAGGCGACCCATTGGACTCTAAAGGTATGCTCTTGTCTGGCAGCTATTGGAAGAAGAAGGGGATTTAGCCAACTATAGCTACTCGAGCAAGACTACTGTTCACACCGTTATAAAGCAAGCGCTAATGCTGACAGCGACTAATGTCAGCCTTGCTTTTCCCAACTAGACTTAAAAACGTGAGCGCTCTTTACGTGATAGGGGCTACTTTTGCTTTAGAAATCTCTTTTTGGCAGGATCTTTCGGGTTCCACTTATCTCGTTCGTTATAGAATGAGGGTTAACTTTAAGGTCCTAACGTTGGGAAGTGCATCTACTATGTATTATCATCGCATCTCTATCTACATCTACTTTTAAGTAAATCAGATGCGATGATAATCTCGTTTATGGTATAAGCTCCTTTTTAAGCCCGAGAAGCAGGCAGCCCGAGATGGTATCCGTTGATTGTAATCCGAGATATTAAGCTATGATATTTATTCCCCCTCTTTTCTTACTGACCCACCGCCCGCCCTTGCTATTTGAGATCAACTTTAGACTGCCCTTACATTATACGAACGAAAGAAAGAACACTTGTAGGCATAACTCGTGAATGTAGGCATAGAAAGCATATGCGTCGCACCTTAAGCAGACCTGAGCAAGAAGGGGGCTGCGCTCCAACCCAGCCCTAGTGCACCGAGCAAGAAGGCCTCTAAAGCGTCTTTGCCAAGGTTTAATTTATCCTTGCCCCAGGGGGAATGACTTCCTTTCAAGTGAGACTAGTAGAAAGGTGGGTCAAAAGTTTCAGTTTAAGTTGATTCGGAAGCTAGGTAAACATACACATATCTTCGAAGAGAAAGAGAGAAAACCAAACCCGAAGGAACGCAAAGGGCTTTTTCAGCAGGCTGATGAATGAATGTGAATAGCACCATGAGAAAAGGATTATGATCGTTAGAATGCCACAACAAGATCTTAATCTTTCTCCCTTGCCCGATAGCCTTTGCCTCTTCCTTCGGTTCGCTAACCAAGGAAAGGTGCATTGTAGTGTACTTATTTGTCTGTTGGCTTGTTCTTTTTCGCCGCAAGTCGAGCTGGCTAAATTTTTTCCTATATTTGAAGTCTTGTTCTGTATGTCTTATGAGATACTACGGGGGGACTTTCGATCGCCATTTTGCGGTCCCCTTTCCTGTGTCACTCACCCGATGCGGCTTACCACGCTGCATTCCTTCTTTTCATAGAAGAATTCTTAATAGAAGGGACGCGGGGGCAGCCCCCAGTACTTAACCACGTTCTTCATAAACAAGCGTGCGACCTCATCCGCAGTGCAGTCGGCAGATGCCGCCATGAAGGTGGCATACTTTGAAAATATATCGACCACCACCATGATGCTTCCAAGCCCATCCACCCTGGGCAAGCAAGAGATGAAATCCATAGTAACACTTTGATGGTCTGGTGAGGATAGGCAAAGGATCTAGCTCTCCTCCTGGCTTCTTATGTTCTATTTTGTCTTGTTGACACACAAGACAGGGTTGGACATAGCTTTCCACGTCTTATTTCATCTGAGGCCAATAAAATCGAGCGCGAAGCAACGCCATTGTTCGATGCTGACCGGGGTGTCCTGCCCAGCGAGTGTCGTGACACTCCTTCAACAAGTCCATACGTATGTTATCCCACCTTGGGACGAAAAGAGTATTCCCCTTGGTGTAGAGCAGACCATCCTTTTCCCAAAAGCGACATTTTTCTTCCTTGACAGCTTCTAGTAGGCTCCTAGCTACTGCGTCATATTTTATAACCTCCTTTCTCCTATCAGAAAAGGTGCTCCTAAACTGGCTCACAGCAGTTATCTCCTGTAGCTTCAAGCTCACAAGCTCTACAAAAGATACGGTAGAGCTAGGACAGTTATTGTATGAGGTCTACCCAATGCTAGCATCAAACTGGCATGCCCAGTAACGCATGTGTGGTATTTGAAACGTCTTCCTAGTTATATCGCAAATCTTTTAGATAAACCTCTTAAAGAATTAGAAGGCCTAAAAGATCTTATATTTTCTCTTCTAAATAAAAGAAAAATATTATTGTGACAAATGAGTCGATGGGGAAAATAAGAATCCCCATCTCGAAAATGATAAAAGAATTTGATCAAGTACTCGGAAATTGGGTCTGTTGATTCGGAATCACGGGATGGGTAGATGTAATAGATGATGAATCCATTTTTTTTTCTACCTCTGTAACTCTATCTTTGTGAGTGCCTTCTATAAGGATAATGACTGATGAACCAAAAACTGTCAATTGGTATTTTTTCTTATCCTCGTATCTTGCAAAAATTGAAACTTAGGTAAGTTTTTTAAAAACTTTATTATTATATATATATATAAATAACGTATCTCATTTAGCTTCTTCATGCTTACTATAACTAGTTATTTCGGTTTTCTACTGGCGGCTTCAACTATAACCCCAGCTCTTTTTATTGGTCTGAGCAAGATACGAGTTATTCGAAATTCATTGAATGAACAATTCATAAAAATAAATGTTTCTGTGAGATTCCAGGTATGGAATACTGCCTTCCCGCGTCAATTGCCAATTCTTGGTCATTGAGATTCATGGGCGATTCGGATGTTTATTTAGGTGCTTAACGCCCTCTCGTTTTTCCCCTTTCAAACAAATCGAAATGATTGAAGTTTTTCTATTTAGAATCGTGTTAGGTCTAATTCCTATTACTTTGGCTGGATTCTTCGTAACTGCATATTTACAAGACAAAGGCGGTGATCAGTTGGACCTTTGATTAATTAACATCTCTTTTTTCCTCCTTTCTTTAATCCGCAGGAGGGTGGTCGTAGATCAGGCTGATCTTTGATCAGAAGTGCTCGTAGATCAGGCTTATTGTAAATCAGGGTGCTCTACGATCAACTTTGTTGAGGGCTGATCGCAGATCTTAGTGGGCGTAGAGAGGCAGCAGGTTGATTGTAAATCAGGGTTTTATCCGAGAGGAAGAAACCTATGATTGACTGTGAAGAATCGGTAGAAACTGACTACGCCAAAGGAGGTAGTTCCCTAGATCAAGCTTGATCGAGACAAGATGAGAGACATTCGCTATAGAGAAGAGGGACGGTTGTGAGGATGATGAGGCAGACACATTCTAAAACTAAAGCGATGCGGCTCCAAGGAATAAAGAAGTCGATAAATGAGAGAGGAAAAGAAAATAATCAAGAAGAGAAGAAAGAGGAATAAGAGAGAAGTACCTGAGGTTGTGGTATGGACAACAACTAGGGTTGTGTGGTAGTTGAGACTCCGCCCCTTCTTCTTCAGTAAAGCCGAGCTCTTTGGCTCGCCCCTCTCTCTAAATAAAGGGGCTTACGTCTTTTTAGAGAGAGGGCCTCGCTAGGGTCCCGTTCATGTTAATGTAAATCCATAAGTAGCCTCTCTTTTGTTATCCTACCTTCAGAGCAACCTACCCTATCTTCTCTCTCTTCACTTGAGTGAGTCACGGAGGACTACCCCAATGGATAGCATATCAAGCCCTGTTTGATGAGGAGGTTTGGAACCCTCCATTCATCTTCGGGTTGGTTCAGCTACATTTGCATGTGCCCCCCTAGGCTTATTAAGCTATCTAGATATCTATATCTTTTGCTCGGCTTTGGCCTCGCTCCCGAGAAGAGGTAGATAGGCCGAACCCCTTTGATCTCTAGAATCGAATAGAGCGTCAATTCTGGCGCCCTTCCAACACAGAAAAGAATCGCCGCGAGCTCTCTTTCATAACATCATCTTAGGGCGGTCTCGCTCCTCTTTCCTTCCTTCCGCAGTTGCGGTCTCATTGTACCCAGGATCCCGCAACTTCGACTTTTTTTTCCACCAGGAGGGGTTCGAACCCGAGACTTCTGGCGTGACGGACCAGGACTCTAACCAACTTAGCGATTTCCCGCCGAAATGCTCTCTCAATGAGAGCTCATACTAAAAAGAAAAAGGAAAGGTGGCAACCTTGAATTGACTTTTGAAGCAACTGTTAAAGACTGAAAGACAGCTTTCTTACTATACTATAAGGTAAGAGCACTGGCCCCCTATCACAACAAGGCAGATAAGGCACTTAGCCAACCTTTTAGATTGAATAAAGTGATCTACGACCAACCTCACCTCTCTTTCTTACCCGCCCTTATTAGTAGTAGGCAACCTTTCTTTCTCGCCCTTCTTCCAGCTTTTTCCAGATAAAGGGCTAATAGAGTTACGCTTTCTTAGTACATTGCCTTTCATTACCAACCAGTCGTCTTACAGCATGAAGTTACCTGATGTTCGCTACTACTAATAAGAGCGGAGAGATGTTAGCCTTTCGCTATTAGTAAGCACTCCCCTAGTTTTGACCTAATGAGCTTTCTTTACGTTGAGTTAACGCGGCGGGTTCGCCTAGATGCCTAGTGGAGAACGAGCTGGTGGGAAAGAGCTGGAGATCATGAAAAGCATTTCCACACAAGGAGGCAGGCGGCTGGGAAGCTTCGCTTCTAGAATGCCGACTACATGGGAACAGATGTTGTATAGGTTGATTCTTATTCTTGCTGCCCGCTCGATTTCGAGATGTTCCCGAGAAGAAAGAGCTTGCGAGAAAGCTCGTCAGTGGAAATGGTAAAAAGTATCGATTCCGAGGAAGAAGAATCTGTTCCCATGTAGTCGGGGTCGACCACAATTTCCCAAGTAAGAAAGATAAAAAATGGAACTAATTGGAAGGAAAAGGAGGGCTTCGATCCATTGTGATTCGGTTCCTTGGTGTGGAGGGATCTCTGCCATAAAACAAAGAGCTCGTAGGCCTTATTCTGCAGATCAAAGAGCGACGTAATTCCCCATTCATCCGAAGTAGTCTTTTAGTATAGAACAGAGGCATTCTGGGCCGACTACTACGACTACATGCGCATCTAGTGCAGTGGCTTGGAATAAAAACCTTGACCATCTTCCGATAAAGAAGATACTGATCAAACGTTGTAGGCGCGGACTGCTCTACATTCAGCCACGCCACAGTGACCCCCGAACTTCTTCTAGTTGCGGGACGAAATCCGGCAGCCAATTGCTGGCTCTGAATAACCAGCCCAGCAATAAGTTCAATTCTTCCATAACATACCGGGGCTGGGTTGCGCGCGAGCCGAGTGACGTAGGTGCCTTCGCACCACAACCATATCTTTTTTATAGGTTATACGGCCCGATGCCTGCAGCTTCATCTGGAATAAAAGAATCAGAGATATGCCAGTCATTAGAAGGAAGAACCGCCATAAAAAGATTCCTCGTGTATCATCTGTAGCAAAACTATGAACGGGAGCTAGCAATCCGGACCGTATGTAAGAGGTTCCTGAGACACAGCATGGAAGAGTCACAATATTAAGAAGCGAGGTCCAATAATAAAGAGGGGGTCTAATTACTGAATGAATACGAGCTGTGGCTAATACCCGAGGCATAAAAGAAGCATTTTCTACGGGATCCCGAAACCACCAGCCACCCCGACCTAATTCATGATGAGCCCACCAACTTCCTGGTAAGATGCCTACGGTTAAAAACCACCGACATGTCAAGATCCAAATTAGAATAGGTTCCTGGTCCTGGTCAGAGACCACTGTGTTCGCGTCGGCGGTCTAACAAAGAGGCGAAGTAGTGGTATCTTTCTTTCCATTACGAACGACACGCTTCGCCTGCTCCCTCCTCATGTCCACTAGCGCTCCTGTCCAGAGCGAAGAGAAGGCGAAAAAGCGCCGCCGAAGCTGCATGAGCAGGCTTATATTTGTACGCAACAATAGAGCAGGATAGCATTTTACGTCCACATGTTTGAATTTGAGGGTAAAGAGCTCGCTTGTTATACGGGATCCGACGTATCCAGCAGAGCGAAGCAGCGTTCCATTCTTTTCGGCGGCATCCTTCTGCATTGGTGGCGAGTGGAATGCCACAATCCCATTCCAAATTTTTGATCTACATAAGCCAAAGCCCATAGCACTGGCGACGTCTCCGGCATAAATGCAAGGAGGATGTATAGCTGATATAGGATCTTGTGGAACAGGATTAGATTCTGCAAGCGGTTCGGTACAAACGAAGAAATTTCGAACAAAAGGATCGGAACTCGCTGATAGGAAAGGAGAGAAAAACAAAGCAATGCCAAGAGCTCCGTCAATCCACTGTTCATCGATAGACGAAGCTCTCTCTTTATCATCTCGTGCCAGATGCAACAAAGGATGAGTCCTTTTTCCTTCTCGCGAACCACGAGAGCGCCTAGCGCCCAGAGGAGCAAAGCTCATTTTCCTTTCAGGGTAAAGCGTCGCATAAAAAAGGGCTGGCCCGTTAAAAGTCTGGTTCCTTCGCGAACGAAGTTCAGAATCAACAAGGGTTCATAGAACGAAGGGAGTGTACAACTGGGGCGCAGCCCCACTTTTTTGTTCGTAACGAGGGAGAGATAGAATGGAGTTCTTCACGAAGTTCGAGACAAAGGAATAAAAAAGAATTTCTCTATGGCCTCCTCGTTTTGAGACATTATGGCTTTGGGGTCGACACCGGTAACAAAGAAGGAATCCATAAAAACTTGGGATCCGACACCATGAAAAAATACTACCCTCATGATTAGACCATGTCCCTGTGATTTGATAAAAGAAAGGTGCATTAGCGGTTAATACGTTGTAATTGGATAAGTTATTATCAATATGACGGAACGAAAGACCAAGGAAAGAAAGAAGAATGCACCAAAATGCAGGTGCTGCACCAAACGCTGGTGGTTGTTTCGTGTTGTAAGTGAATGCAACGAAAAGACACGGAAATAACGAATAATGAAACAATTCATATATTGACATTTCGTGCTCATTTAAAAATTTCTTGTTATTCCCATCATCTGGTAACCACAGGATGATCCACAAGAAAGGTGGCAGGATTCGAACCTATGGTCGGCCCGCCCCTGACCTGCTGGGTTGGGTGGCCGGGTTAGCACCCCTCGTCGCCTCTGTACCCGAAACAGATGCGCTGCGCTACCCAGCGCGTAACCTTGTCTCCCCTACCCCTCTTCTGGTTGTGCCATTACCAATCGCGGGTAACCCCCGAGGCGGCCGCCCCTGACCTAATAAGAACGATTATCCTTATGACCAAACAAGGACCAGCTTACTTACTTCTCGAGCGAGAGTTCCACGATCCCAACCAGCAACTTGTTGGGAGTAGGGGCATCAAAGCTTGCCCAACCTAGTAAAGGGGCTTGGAGATAGAGGGTTTTCTGGGGGAGATACAGTTTCCAGGTTGGATTTTTGAGATCAAATAGGACTAGTTGGGTAGATAGAGGTGGTGAAATCTAACCTTTGCATCGATGTTTGGCAGGACGGGTCGCTTGAGTGTCAAAACCAAGCGGTGGAATAAAAACCTTGGCTTATCGAACCAGCGTATGCCCATTCCTCCTTTGATGACTCCTAGTAGATAAAGTCTAAATTTTCCAATGTGGATTGAAAGGAAATTGGGGAACATAGAGCACTTTTGACAAAGAAAGGGTGGTCGTAGATCAGGCTGATCTTTGAGAAGAAGTGGTCGTAGAGAAGGCTGATCTATGAGAAGAAGTGGTCGTAGAGAAGGCTGATCTATGAGAAGAAGTGGTCGGAACGAGAGGGCTGATCTATGATCAGGTTGGTCGTAGATCTTTAGAGGGTTGGTCTACGATCAAGGTTTTTGGCTCGCAATAAAGCTAGGGTCCTGATCGAGCAACTAGTAGTCCTATCTATCTACCTCTCCAGACACAATATCTTGAGTACCTATGATGGTGACCACATCTGCTGGCATGTGATGTTTGGACATAGAATCGAGTCCTTGTGAATGGGCAGAGCCAGGTGCTCTTATTTTACGACGGTAGGGACGATTGCTTCCATTACTGACCAGAAAGACACCAATTTCTCCTTTAGGTGCTTCAACTGCGGTATAGGTAGAAGGAGCTGGTACGGAAAAACCTTCTGTATAAGGTTCGAAATGGTGAATTGAGGTAGAGTAGACCGATGATCCTGTAGTCATTTGGCCGGCTATTGAAAGAAAAAGCTTGCATCTGCTCCCCCCCTATTATATAACCGGTCCCATCTCTCTCCAGACCTAACGTGGTAGTTTCCCATCATAGGGCTTTCTATCTATAGATTGAGCTATTACCAAGGAGCTAATTCGTTCAAAACTCAGTTGACTGCTTCTATAGATAAGGCGGAGCGTCCTTGGCTCAGCATTATAGCACATAGGGCTTCGGCGCTACTACAGCGCTTCGCTAACTCGAAGCGCCTCGCTATGAGAATCTAGCTTCGCTAACGCTCGGCTAAGTCTTGAACCTTCGCGCTGACCGTTCGCTTTCTCAGTAGCAAAAGCGCTTCTCTTTGCCCCTTAAGTAGAAGAAAGAGATTTTTTGTTTTATTGCTCCCGCTTCCTCATCTGCGCTCGTCAAGCCAACTTTGCTTTTTGGGAGGTGAAACAGCGGTTGAAGCGGACATTTCGAAATTACAGCATCGAAGATATATTTCTATATATACACGGTCACGGTTATCCCGGACTGCGTTCCGGATAAAGTAGCCTACTTGAAAGAAAGGGCGGGCACTCTCGTGTTTCAACCCCACTATACTATTCATAGTTGTGGGGCACTGTGTACTTACAGACTCTACGATAAGCAAGTGAATGGGGCCGGTGCGTGGCGAACGGAACGGTTCATCAATCCCTGATCTTCGACCACCCTCAACCCCCTAAATCGGAAGAGGGGTACTTTACAAATAGGGGTTAATTGCTTCGCACCTGACTGTAATAACCCTCTCAATACCTTATTGGAGCTTTGTAACTAGTGGCCGGTTTCCCGTCGCTAGAGCGTTTTCCCAGTGCGCGGAGCCCCAACGAGGAAGGTGTTAGTGGTTTATCATTGGGTCAATAATGCTAATCCCTCTTTTTGTGCTACTCCTACTCCTAGGGGAGGAAGAAGATAAGAAAACGCGAAGCGTTCTTGATCTACGACCAACCTGTTGCTTCTAAAGGCTGCCCTCTCTCGGCTGGATGTTGGTCCAGCCTACTACGAGGATCTTGTATCCAGCAACCCAACCTAGTAAAAGGTTTTGGCTTGCCCCTTGTATAGGTTTCTTAACGCCCTTATTATTAGAGAAAGGGTGGTCGGAATGAGAAGGCTGATCTATGATCTTAGTGGGCTCCGAGAGGCTGGTGCGCAGGAGTGCACTTCCATTTTCCCTTTACTAGTAGGGGGGGTCCCGTGGTTCCTATGCCGCCGCGTTTCCCGGTCCTTTTCTTTTAGTGCTTCGACCCGAAGCGATAGCTTCTAGCTAGTTCAGTGGATAAGATGGTTGCGCTCCAGCTCACTCAAGAATGGGACGACAGTGGTCCGCCGGCAAGCTCGTTCTGATCTTGGACGCAGTACATTGGAATCCTGAAGCACCACCACGAACGCTACCGCGCGTCCGCCTGCGGTGCGGTAAGGCACCACCCTGTTGTGCCAGCAGCCAACTCCGGCATGTCAGCTTAGTTATACTCATCAAGCCACTTACTTGATGTCTAGCTTCCCAACTGGTAGACGGTTCCTTTTCCCCCAGATCAATGAAGAAGGGAGAAGTCAGTTGATTCTTCCGAAGAACCGGAAGCGAAGCGCTATGCCGGGGCGGGGGGACGGGAAAAGAAACGGCTCCGAAGAAAGAAATTGGGGTTCCCAATGCTTCTCCACGCCCAACGAGATGCGCCAACCTCGGGATGCTTTACTCCTAACCCCACAAGGTTCCGAGACGGAGCTTAACCTGAGTCTCGGTTAAGAACGGCGATGATCTACGTTTCACACGGCGCACGATTCCATGGATAGTTTCATTCGACATCGTGATGGAGGACATAGCTTACGATCATCGGCTTTGATCATGCCACTAGGCATTTGATTAGGACATTGCACAATGATCCGAACACTTTGTCGCATCTCTTCGATACGGATACAGTAACGATCATAGCGATCCCCTCTGGTACCTACTGGTACGTCAGGATCCGATTGGTCATGAACATCGTAAGGTGCTGCTCTTCGCGAATCCCAACATACCCCTGGTTGGAATGGGTAGGCCCACCACTTCACTTTCACTTAGGCCCAGGCCAAGTCAGTGGGGGGACCCTGTCGGGCTCCTTCCCCCCAAAAAAACAAACTGTACGTGAGAGTTTCCCTTCATACGGCTCGAATCATTCTCAGATGCCCCGAGAGGCATCCTTTCCTTGTTTGTTGGGTTGGTTCACGCGCGCGCAAACGAGCACCGGCCGCAACAGCAGGGAACTATGACCAATAGAGTAAGACACTTAGCTACATCCGCACGCAAAAGGAATGTGGTTCTGGTTGAGGCTTTCTTTCCCTTATTAGTAAAGGGGGCGCGGGACGTTCGCGGAGTCCGTGCCTTCCGTACCACCACAAGACTGGTCGTTCTTGGGCGGATCCCGCTCCTAAACATAAGGGATAGGGGGAAGGGCCTATCATATCAAAAGGGTTGTAAAAAGAGAACCCGATCGCCTATTTCATTCGACGTTCCGGGACAAGCCCGATTCGACCTACTTTTGGATAACAAGAAGGCGAGCGGATCTGCTTTGATCAAGGAAAAAGCCCAGTCAGCCACCAACTCGGTGCAGGTCACGTGACCTACAGCTCGGCCTTCGCTTTTTGAGGTTTCCTCTACCCACATCTCTATGTGCCCGCAGCACTTCCATATGGAGAAAGATAGGCTTACCATGTTCCATCAATAGCACCTAACCTATGCCGATTTTGGCGGACCGTGCTCCACCCCGGTGAACTCATGCGGTTCCGACGTGCCTAGAGGGCAGAGGCGAATCCGTTCACGGTCCGTAGGACCAACACCATTCGAAGGTGGGTGGCCCGCCCCGCCTAGAACAGTCATGTTTGACTGGGCTTACACACATTCGCTCACTTACGCTGTCCCCCCTCAGCTCACCCTAGCCCCGGGCCTTTTGCTCTTATAACGTAAGCTCC
>NC_081814.1:18012500-18140000 GCF_030704535.1 Vitis vinifera
CTAAACCTGGATCTACCTAGTTTTCTCGGGACGCTGCATAAGGGCTCAACAATTCGCCGCCAGCTACTCAACATATTCGTATCTGGGCTTTTCCACTACTCGGGACAGAGCTTTTCAGCATTAGAGAATTGATACCGCTTACCGAAGGTCCCTATCTTGGTCCATGGTGAGCAACTTCGGGTCCGTCCATAGCACTTCCATCCATCCCTCTAACGATCGGCATCAGAATCGGCCTGTCCGTTCAGTTCAGTCCACATCCTCTTTGTCTTATGAATTCTCTCTCTGCCTTCCAGGTCTAGGTACATATCCGCATGTCCATAAATCAGGCAATCGGTAACAGTAAGATAACGAGGGGGCTGTCGCACGCTTCAAACCGCATTAAGAAATATATAGTTAGTTGCATTTGGTGACATTTCATCTAAAGACCCTCTCCCGGAGGATCGAGTTACTTTATTTCTAGTATAGGGTGGTCGTAGATCAGATGTGCAGCAAGGCAAGACAGCACCATTACGAATAAGTCAAGCTCTTCCCTATCCACTTCGGTTCAGTCAAGGCTGCATTGAAGATGCAGGTATTGAATTCAGTCATAAAACAGTTGTGCCTCGAATCTCCCCCTCTCTTTTAATTCGTCTTTCTGATTGCGACCCCAAGAACCACCCTCAGTCAAGGCTGTCCAGATCAGTGGACAGATTTAAGATATCTTCCCACCAAAAAGTCCTTATATTAGCACCATTATTGTCCCCATATACACCTATCAGAAGAAAACTGAAATTGCTCTCTATTATTCTGCACTGACAATGTAGCATTTGGTTGGTTTCCTTTATGACATTCACCTGCATAACATCAGTATCCCAACAATCCATAACCCTACTTGTTTGGGCAGCAGTCAAAATTAGCCACGTAATCCGCTCTCCATTTCCTCTTAAATTTCTTAATTCAAACACAGTTTAGTCTCAGACAAGTAATGAGAAATTATTAGATGATATGAGATCACTCACCTCATAGTGCTTTTTATATGAATTTCATCTTAAAACATTCCATGCTGCCAGCTTCATGAGGAGTATCCGATTCAGTCTGCTCCGCAGCCATCAAGTCTTTCTCCTGGATTGAAAGATTTTTGCACCTTCTTTTGTTTGGAAGGGCTTGTATGAAAGTTGGGGGTGGAGCTTTCTTTTTCTTCCTCCACTCTTTTGTCTTTTGATCTTGTTAATGGAGGTTGCACTTTGAGAATGACTATAGTGCTCTTATTTGTCACTGTCCCAGTACCAAATACATCTGTCCTAGGTTGAGGATTTTGGATCAGATCCATTTCAGCACCCTTACTGCCCTGTTCAACACCTCTGCCACATACTCTTCATCCGGAGGCCTCTCAGCAGTTCTTGAAGCATCAGCTATGGTTTCTGATCTGCCTTCTTGAATCAGGTTCAAATTCCTTTCCCTAGATCTACGACCACCCTGATCGTTCCGACCAGCTTGATCTACGAGCAACCTTCTCTTTGCGATCAGCCTGATCTACAACCACCCTGATCAATGCTGCTATCATCATTCATAGCCAAAGGTTCTGCTTCCAAGCTAGCAGCAGACTGAACCAATTGATCCTCGTTTGAGTTTTCATTGGGAGCATCTAACACAATGAATCTGTTTGCTGTAGTAACAACATTCTTCTTTTTCTTTGCTTCGACTCCAGCCGTCTCAATCTTTGAAGCTGCCTTGGGCTTTGAGTTGAGCGCCTCTTGCTAAGGTGCATTTCTAGGTCATGTGCCTTGGTGCATAAGTCATTCAAATCATCAAAGGTTTGAGGCATGAGATGTACTGAGAGTTCATGCCTCAAAGGTACATACATTCGGACCCTTTCGGCCTGCTATGTCCTTTCTTTATGCCCCTACCAGGGAGGGGAGGAAGTGGCAGGTCCTCCAGGGCCAGGGAAAGACGGGGTAACCTTTTGCAGACACTTGAAAGGAAGGGCTTGCCATCTCGCGAGAAAGTCAGACACAAAATCATTGTCACGCTCCTTGCTTTCAATGAGTTCTGCAACTCCAACTTTCCTTTCAGTCTTGCTGAATTCCAATTCCTTCTTCACATCCACTTTTTTCATTGTTAATTTCAATTTCAAAGAGACTGCCAAAGAAAGGAAAATGTGAATCGTGGTAGCCTTGACAACCGGACTGCAAGTTTCTTCAAAATCGACACCTTCTTTTTGTGTATATCCTTTTGCAAGAAGACGAGCCTTGAATCCTTCAATAGACCCAGAAGACTTTTCTTTCATTTTAGACACCCAAGGACTGCCCACAATTTTCATGGAAGGATGAAAAGGAACCAGATTGACAGTCTTCTTGTGTAAAAGAGCATTAGACTCTTCCTCCATTGCCTTTACCCTGCAGTAGATGCTTGATGAAAGGTTGAGGGCTCTCGTGCAACTGATTTGAGTTGAGCGGCAAAAGTCTTCAGTCTCTTTCTTTCTCGACGAGTTCCATCTTTCAATCGAGTGATCATTGGATGACTTTCTGGAAAATTTCTTTGTTTATTAAGCTTGTGTAGCTGAGTGGGCATGCTTGTAGTGTATGAAAGAGCATCATGAGTAGGTGGCAAACTAAGAGAGTCCTTTCGAGCAGTCTTAGTAGAGTCACCAGCAACTGAGTTATGTGGAGAACCTGTCAAAGTTTCATAAGGGAAAGTGGGCTGCAAGAGCGGTAAAGTAAAGTCAGAGTGGAATTGCCCTCAGAGTCATTATGAAAATCAAACTTAGCACAAGTCTTGTCAGTTGTTCGAAAGGGAAAAGGGATCTCATAAAAAAGACTATTACGAGAAATGTAGATGCGGTTCGACTTGGGATCAAGTTTATCCTTTCTATACGGACCAAGGGATATGGATAGCATGCACACCCAAAGACCTTAAAGTGAGAGGTTCACCATGATGGGGGGTGGAGAACAAAACAAAACTTCATGAGGAGAGCGATTATCAAGAAAAGGCCTTGGGATGGGAGCCTTTGAATAAGAGAGGAAGGCACTAAGACCCGCTAGAAGGACTCTAAGGGAAGAAAGAAAGCCGTCCTAGTGAGGTGCAATGCTGAAACTGTGATCGGTAAACAAACCCTACAGAAGTCGGAATGGGATACTTTAAAAAGGAAGTAGCACCGGCGGTTAACTATACATAGCCTTTCTGAGTTGCGTTTGGGTATGGAATGGATAGGCCATAAGTGGCTGCCTCTCATACTACCAATTGTGTGGGTGGATCATCGCCCCTTCATTCTGGCTCTACTTCATTCGATATTAACAAGACGACACACGCAAGACAAGATGTCAAATCAATAATAAAACTGGCCCTTGAAAGGTGTAGATGAAGCCTTTTCCTTTTCTGCCGGAAAACACTTGAAGGATACGAGGCATAATACTATTGATCGAACTTCTTAAGAGGGAACCGCTACTGCAGCCAATCCATTGAAAGGTGAAGGCAATGCTAAATGCAGATGCAGACCGATTGGGTTCTCCCCTTTGCTAGGGGGTGATGTTCCCAGGTTTTTCGCGAATGTGAGGTTCAAGTACTGCCATCCTTTGTTGGTTGAGTTCGCTGTGTAATTTCAACAATGCCTTTCGAAGCCGAAAAGGCCGTAGCTGCATCTTTCGAGAAAAGAAAGAATAGGTGTCACGCCGATGATTAGGAGAAGGTATCTTATGGCTTAGGGAAGGGCGCTTCTGCCCAGATCTATGATTGATCTAGGATTCCCCGAGACGAGACGAACTGTCGATTCCCCGATAAATGTCAATGACTTAAACATGTTTCCGAGACTTCAACATACATGTTTGGCAGCGGCAAGGAGTGTTTTTGACTTCCTAACACGGATACCAAGGCAACTGAGTAGTGCAGTGAGGAATAGGATTACTTTTCCTTTCAGTTTCGAAGCAAGCTGCGGTACAATCCCTCCTTTGCTCCGGCTCGTTCCGAGCTCGCGAGCGAAGTTTTGGCATGTCAAGTCTTGTAATACCTTTTCCTACTCCTGAGCTACCATGAGTGTAGAATCTTCATTGAGCTTTATCCACTTCAATAAGGTATTACACTAGCCTTCTCAATAGCCTTATCGGCGATGTTGGGAGGAGAAGTTCTAGTCGCTTCCCCCTTTGCCTATCTTCCTGCTCTGCCAGTATACCTCCTTGAAAACCATCCTTCCCGGTTAGTCTTCGTAAGAACAAAGCATGGAAAGACTGTCCGTCTAATACAACTAATAAGTAGTATTCCCTCCCTAAAGCGAAGCTCAGCTCGGCGATAAAGAAGATTACTCTTTCGTCATAAATCGTATCCGTAGCTCAGTCGCTAGTACGGAGATTGCACCACAAGGGCAGAGAAGTAGTTTACTTGTGAAAACTTCACTATAGACTGCTTTCTTAGCCAAAAACTCTATCTCTAAGAAGTAGTGCTATGAGGAGGCTCTTTGCTTCTTTCGTCCCATCGAGTAAATACCAGGCTAGCCCCTCAAACTCTTAAAAAGAAGCCTTCCTTGACTACTTGTCTTTCTACTCCTAGTTCGGATGGAAACCCGGATGAGACAATAGAAGAAAGCACTACTTGAAAGAAATCTAGCAAGAAGTTCCTTGCCTTAGTCCGTTTTCAGTCAAGTAATCTTCTTACCGCTCCGTGTGAACGAACGATTCTAAGATTAGGAATGAAGGTATGTTTACGATTCCGCGCATCTGCTTATATAATAGTATATAAAGATTCAAGTTAGAATAGGAGTGGGAGTTGATTCGTCTCGGGACCCCAAGAACTACGGTTAGCTCTTTTGGAAGTGAATGAGGAATAGGGAGAATCGATCAAAGCCTATAATTACTAACAGCAAAATATTGACTATGCAAAAGACCACTCGATTAGCTGGCTAAAAGCCCTCTTCGGAGCATAAAAATGAAGTATTATGTAAGGAGATTACTTGCAAAATTCTCCCTTAGGTATGAAGTGTCTGGTCCGATAGGACTGAACTACCTTATAATCCGTTGTTAGCGTTTAGCTTGGCACTCAGAAAGAAGAGTCTCTATCACCTTATTTATAGGAATAGGATAATTTTTTTAGTGGGCAGCTGTTGTTTAGCGATTACGCATAGCCCTTTGTCTTTCAAAATCTGTGAGCTATGCCAATACAGACCTTATCCCACGAAAGGTGAACCCGGATGTACAGAAACTTTCTTGTTCACACTTATCGGCTTTCAAAAGAGGAACGGAGAGACTTGACCGATAACAAAAGAAAAGAAGAGAAAGGGACGGGACTTCTACGAGCTCTCCAAAACAGGCTAACAGTCTGGCTTGTCTTTGCCCCTGCCCTGCCTTAGCTTTCCTCTTTGGACTTCTTTTAAGATTCTGGTCTACCTGCCCGCTTTTCGCCTTGGGAAAGACCTAGCGATTGCCGGGGCATATGAAGAATACTTTGAAACTGCTGGATGCGGAAGATAGATTTTATGTTGGAAATGCCACTCCTTCTACTGCTATTCCCACTTCTGGAACGAAGTGTTTTTCAATATAATAGAAAAACACTTTCCCTAAGAACCAGCTATCAAAAAAGCTATCTCCTAATCCCTAGCCTTTGTCTGCTTTAGCCTTTGACACTGCAGGTTTGAAAACAACGAACTCACCTGGACCACCGGTTTCGCCATCGAAGGAAATAATGGACTTATGCTTTCGAATGAAGACTCTTCATAAAATTTTTCCTACAGCAGGCGAAGAGTTCTCTCTTCACTTCATTCTTGTAATGTACCTTGGGTACACTGAACACAAATCCCATTTCGACAAAGAAAAGTGTCTTATTCGACGTCGGAGTACTCCACACTATCGATTTCTCCTTTCGCGACGATCTTCATTCATTTCTAGTCTTAGAGAGAGACAGACTTGAAAAGGACTTGTGGAGGGTAAAAGAAAGCATGAGCCTACGTAAGGGAATCTAGATGCCTATTGATGGAATTGGAAAAAAAACACTAGGCTCAAGAGCCGTATCCTCTCACACTAATGAGGACTCTCCCAATCCGGGATATATTATGTGATTATATATATATATATTATCACGGTCCCAACAGTATCTTTATTCAATTGAAATAGGAAAAGATAGGCCCCATTGAAAATCAATCTGTGATTCCTTTTTACTCTAGGTATGACTACTTATCCTTCTGTCTTTGATTTTTCTTCTTTATTGGATAGCCAGTGTAAGTCCTTTTATCAAGTGTGAAATTGCACTACTTATGTAGCACCTTCAATCTATCGGGAAAGTTTGAAAATAGAGCTGAAGCTGTATAAAATGCAAAATAGAAGAAGTTATAAAGCGCAGGCCCTCCTTCAATTCAAAGTAAGTATAGCTCAAGTGGTAAGCACATCTAGTCTTTCTTAAGCCTTTATTATTATTATCCTAATTTCTTTAATGGGATGATCCATATGAGGTTGCCCTAGATGGGAATAGGTCCATAGCAGTCTATAGGAAAAATTGGATCTCTGACCCTTAAAAAAAAAAATTTTTTATTGCCTTTTTTATAGAACTTTTCGAGGGCAGGCACAAGTGGTGGAGCCAAGCCAGTTTCAGTCCTCAAGCAATCCAGGCAGATTGGGGTGTAAGGGAGTTTTGAAGTAAGGGTTACGGGGGGGGGGGGGGGGGGGGGGGGGGGGGCAGAATACTCTAATAGGATTTCTTATTCATTCCTCCTTTTTATTCTATAGGAGTTAATGGGTTCCATTGATAGAAGATTATAGGTAAAGGTTGGTTACCTTGCAGCCATTGTCCACTCAGTAGGAGTGTCCTTTCAGCTAGTGGGAGATACAGTAAAAAGCTAATCCACTCCTGTTGCAGCTGAAGTCTCTCTTTAAATGAAAATCAATTCAAATGGAAGTACCTTTTTCTTATCGTAGGAAATCTCTTTTGAAAGCCGGCGAGGCTAGTGGGAAAGTCAGCAAAGTAAAGGTCGGCAGGATCGGACAAAGGAAAGTCAATTTCAAAAGGACCTTTCCACGCTGAGATCCAGTTGAAATTGTAGTGTAAGTTGGAGAAAAAAAGACAGTTCCCTACTTTTGCGAGTAACATAGTCCCTCTTCGCTTTGCTCGAGTCACTTCGTCCCTATCAATGTTTGTATACAAAGGTGAAAGGAGGTCAAAGTGATAGGGTTGGGGAAAGGAATGAGTATGACCCCAGAGCTAACATAGGGCAGCCCTATTCTCTCATTTCCTAGAGCGAGCGAGAGAAGAGGGGGTACTTTCTATAAGCGGGAATTCTTTCATTCTTTCCCACCAGCCTTAGTAGAAGTCCCGGGGGTTGGAGTTGCAGTTCCTGTCTCTAAGTATTCTATAGCCAGTGCTAAAGGTTTTATTCCCTCTATTGAAAATTCAAAATGGAAAGGTTGAAAGGATAAAATAGGCTCCGGATTAGCAACCCATGAATCTGTTACAGCTAGAGTTGCTTTCGATTTCCATCAAAATGTCCAGCCAATCGATAGGGTCCAAAGGATAGAATAGGTTACATATCAGGACTCCCTTTTCTACCAATGATAGGGTGTCTGCCATGAATACCAGGGCAACTAATTGAATAACCGCTAGAGCTTTTTTATGGAGGATAAGGAGGATAAAGTAATAAAACTTTCCCCAAAAAGCGAGGGACTACTCGGACTTACTGCATGTGAAAAAGCATTCCTACTTTAACAAGGACATCGGAAAAGTGCATTCTAGTGCATCGATAGTTGGTTATAAGTCCAAAGCTAAAGCTGGTTTTGGAGAGGCTCCACGGGCTAGGGCACATGGGTAGAGTATGCTTGCTTCTTATCTGGGCAATTTTTTTCTCTTGTACTAAGTAATTACATAGAAGTACGGAAGGATAATATAAATAAAGTTCCTTGAATTCGATTGGAGTTCTATTTGAGTGGTAAAGCCTTATCGTTAGGAGTTCCATTCCATATAGTTCCAAGCCAGTTTCACCAACCCAACCTGTGAGTAAGCCAGACGAGAAATAGAGATATAAAATCTCTCAATGAATCTTAAGATCCTATCATTCGGCAAAAAAGAAGTAGGCAAGGGCTAATCCAACTTAGCTATACAAAGGGATCCTCACCGAAAACTTTGTTTACCTGCTATGGGCTATGGGGTACTCGCCAATTCAGAAAACATAGCCACAGAGAGTTTATCATAAGGCCTATCCAGAGCTAGCTTTCCTCGGGTGTGATTCAATGTTTCGTTCCCATTGATCTAAGAGCTGGTTGAAAGGTCTTCCTCGGGGCCTTAAGGTAATGTTTTTTTATAGAATAGGGTTATCCCCTTTTTGGGGGTAACTAATAGAATACATTTCTACTAAAATATACTTTTTATTACCAGTTTCCTTATATACAAGGGAGTCTTAAGCCCTGCTAGCCTATCCAATTTCAGTTGCTGGGGGGTTCCCCGCTAGAGGGCTCGGGGTTATTGCAGTATTCAGCTAAGGTCTGTAAGCGATTGGGCCTTCCATGTGTGAAGTGACTAAGGTACTTTTTTGAATCTTTTCAACAAGTGCGAGTTTCCCGCCATACATTTTTAGAAAGCTAAAGCGAGTGGGAGAAGTGAAGTGGGACTTTCCTTACATGCAGTACCCTTTCTTCTCGCTAGGAGTTCTTGTTCTTCTGCTCTCCCAGCCTGTCGCAGTTTGATAAGATAGTTGCTTACTGTAGCAAGTCAGTTTGTCAATCCAGCCGAGTGCGAAAAGGGAGGAATTCTATAAATACTCGAATTCAAAATGATCCAATTTCTTTCTTTTTTTTATTATAGATTATTGAATAGGTAATATGCTTTTTTGGAGGACTCCTATCATATGCCTTCCCCATTCCATATGTATGTAAGACTGCTATAATACGCTTTTTTTTGGTCCATAAGAGGGTTTGCTTTCTTTCCCTACCCCATTGCTATAATAGGTTTTTGTAGCACTACTCCAATAGGTCCTAATCTTCCCATATCCCCTATACGGATGAAATACCTGGGTCTTAAGCCACCCATAGAATTACAGTATGAATAGAGGGCCTTGTGTAAGCTATTGTCTAATCCTCTTTGCTTTGTAAAAAGCCCAGCCCTAAACGATGCTAGTCATATAGCAGCTTCCGAAGCAGGGTAAAGCGGAAAAGAATATGAATGACTATCCGCCTTTGACTTTTCTTCCTCTCGAACCAGTGAAAGTGTCTTTTCTTTGAGGCATACGATCGGTCTATGCCAATTACAGTTGGAGGCCTAAGGCTTTTCTTATTTTATTACCTTCCTTTATAGCCCAGTTAAGCATATGCAGAAAGGACAAGCCTAGTCACTTCAAAGTGAGTGTGAACATCTTATCCTATAGGCCTTAAAGTAAATAGACGCAATATCTCTTCATCTATCGAGCCAGCTTAGAGCTTATAGAATCTCCCAGGCTGTATATAGCCCGCCGCATATTATGAAGTTTTGACTCCCCTGGTGAATACCAATCCCTGTAATAATAAAAACTCTAGTAGGAAAAATGTTAATAAGAATGAAAGTACTAACAAGCTAACTTGGAACGCTCCCCTCGATTCTAGCCAATTCATTCCGTGTGAGGTCCCTGTCATCTTACTATACTCCTTTTTCCATGCCAAGTCTAATCTCTAAGATGGATTCTGCTTTCCCGTCGATTTCAGTTCTCTTGAGACTTCTGTTACATACCTTCTAGCTGGGTAAGCCCCGTAAGACATTGTGTAGCGTGTTGGAGTTCGGTGAAAGCAGTGACACCGCTTACGAGATCAAGGGAGGATTGAAAAGTTATAAAATCTTTCACAGATAAAAAATAGGAGCGATTACTGATTCAATCACACCATCACAGCTACTATCACTCTAAGAACGGGTATTCATACCAGAGCTCCTGGGCAAAGAAAGTCAAGCAGGATCGGATTCAGTTCCCTTTCTAGCGGCGGTTCCTTATTCAATTGTAAGTGGTACTCTTGATTCAATTCCACCAAACCTGAAAACTGTTCCATAGGAGCGAAGCAGCTCGAACGAAGTGAGAGATCAGCGAAGCATTCGAGTCCTTTTCTTTATATATGATGTCACTTCTTTCCCCTGCTTTTAGTGAAGTTCCGAGCCTGAGTTCAATCCCCAAAACCAAAAGTCCATCCCAGCTGTCAAAAGATCTACGTGCGGATAAGGGGCGAAGAGGCTTTATGCTGAAAATTCCAGTTATTCCTCTAAAAAAAATCCCCTTATTCTATTCCTCAAGTCCCACATCGACTTGATGCCATCTTCATGAAGGAGAATGTCCCAAAAGCTTCTGCTAAGATTAACTATACAAAATCGGATGCTGTCAAACTTGCCTTAGTGCAGTTATTTTCTTTACTTTCTCTCAGTGAAGTTCCTAAATAGGAATATTTGGCATTAGCTTTAACTTTAAACAAGCTCTCGATTCAAAATTTCTCGAGTAAGATGAATGTGTAGCTTCTTCTCAAGCAGTAGCACCGGCAACTCAAACAGTCTTCTATCCAACACCGGTTACTAAAATTTTACAAGAGCTCCTAATGGAACAATTACCTATTCTATCTGATTCGCTGCCAATACCCGTATTCAGATTAAATTGCTATCAGTTCTAAGCCTTAGTCATCTATTCGATCAATGCGGCCTTACTCTAACAAGTAAGCAAGTAAACTACCTTACGACTGTTCTTTAATCAATTATTTTATTTGCCGCCTAGGAAGGAAGAGCTAATCTTTATACTCTACCAGTTTTATGAAATATCGAGTTACCTGCTAATTCATCTGCACAGCGCTTATTCACCATCAGGAAAGACAGGAAATCCAGTATTTTGGGTAAGGTAAGAGGCAACTAACATGCTAACAGCAGCCTATTATGATTCAAGTGCAAAACCTTTTTGTCCAATTGCTTTCTATTCCTCGGTAAGCGGTTTTTTCTATTTGCCGACAAGCAGCTCTGCGGGGAATCGAGAAAAGAGCTTATTTCAAGCAAGCAGTCCCGCTACTTGCTTTCTTAGTTATCAAATTATCTTCTAGTCCTCCTTCCCGTAACCGAAAGTCACTCTCGCTTAACTGACATAGCATTTAACGATTTGCCGACGTCGGGAAATTGAAAATCAGTCTTACCTGTCCGAAGCATAGAAAGTAAGAAAGGTACGAAAGGACGGCATAGTCTGTCCCTTAGTGGAAGCGTGAAAGCTCAATCCCATCTGTTCATGTTCACAAAGACAGTTGCAAGAATCGGAGGATGCGCAAGAATGAATATATGCGGAGAATCCCTTATTACTGCTACTAGCACTAAGACTACTAAGACGAATTCCGTCTAGTAAGCCTAGAGGTCTTACAGATGCTGTTGAGAATCGTCATTAGGAAAGAAAGGCTGCCCTTCGTGCTCCACAGTCTCATATAACATAGGTAAATGGCATCTTTCTTCTGCCTAAGAAGTGCAATCCGGTGAAGGAAAGCAGTAAAGCAGCATGCCGGTAAGAAGCGGAATCGAAAAAAGAGAAATTTGCCATTCCCTAACCTATCTATATATACAAGGGAAAGCCGAAACCTTACTCGGGGGCAAAGGTTCATAGCGCTTACCATTCTTTGTGATTGCTTATTCGAAGTAGGCCGACTTTCCGCTTAACAGCTCCATCCGGCAAAGAAGCCCTTCAGATTCAATTGCGACAAGAGCGTATTCTTTCCCTTCAAAGCAAAGAGGGCATTCTCGGCATCAAGACTAGTTGCCTTTCTTGCTCTCATTCCCACTTTCTACTAAGGTAATTTATAGCTGACTCTTTAGAGTAAGGAAAAAGCCAACAACTCGAAAGGCGATTCAATCGATTCCTAACATCTGATCGGCGATTGTGAAAAAAGAATAGGAGTCCTTTAGCCTTCAGTCAATAGGAGTAATTCTTCCCTCTAGTGGGTCAGTCAGTCTTTAAATGTGTTCGAAGAGAAACAGTCTCTTTCGAGACCTTCGTCTGCCGCTATCTTTCATGCCTTATCTTTTTTTTTTGTTCTAAACCGGTCGTTTGTTAGGATCTTCTCGCCGTAACCAGTAAACGGCTTATCCGCCGTTTCATTCGCATTATCGTGAGCGGGTCTGGCGAACTACCCTTTCACTGGTTCTAGCTACTATTGGATTTGAACCCTAGCTTAGCACTCCCTCTTGTTATTGTTAGGGATATACTACCCGTCTAATCTTGATTCTCCCTTACAGACCTGCAGACAGACCTAATATACGCAATTCCTCGATTCATTAACGTGCAAGAGAAAGCGATCCACAAGAGGGTTCGTTTATCTAACACTTACCCACTATCGGCTTCAAGCAACTATCGATGTAGACTGAGAACCTATTGTATAAGGTTTGACTATGTGTGAGAATTTGTTTACAATTTTTTCACATACTCGATTTACCTAGGAAGTCCTGATAGAGCAACAACAGCTGGAATTGGACCGTGGGGTACTAATCCTTCAGACTTTCTCAATCCAGGTAACTCCTCCTCCATTACTTACTGACAAACGGATCCAGGTAGCTCAGATCTAGCTAGGTTAGACGGTTCGGTCTTAGATGGTTCGCTTGGTGTAGTGTGTTAGGGATAGCTGAACAGAGCAGAACGACTTCTCGCTGTGTGTCTAGTAGAACCCGAAGCATTGACATTGAAAGAAAGAACAAAGAAAAGGATTTACCTATAGGAGTCTAGAAAAATCGACTACTCGAAACTCAACTCATATCGGAGCATGGAAAGAGTACTGGATAGAAAGCCTATGGTATCTATGCCTGCGGAAGTCAGCTATTCATTTCCAGGGAGTTCAGATCTAGGTTATAAGGTTCAGTTCGCTTGCTTCACTTCATCAAGGAGTTGAGTTGGGCTGCTCTTTCCCTGCGGAAAGTCAATCAATGCAGGCACCTTTCTTCGCTTAGTAGCACTACTCTTCCTTCCTATAGGGCTTAGGTTAGGGCCTGCTTCTTTAGCACATAGCTAGTTTGAAGCTCAAACTACGACTGGGGAATTCTCAAGCTATGGGTCTTCCAATCAATCTTTGTGAGAAGCCTCTGTTCCTATATATGTAATAGGGTAGGGACAAGAGAAAGAAGCAGGAATGGTACCAATGGCACTTATCCGGATTCCTATTGCTTTGTCTCTAACTGGGATTAGTGAGACCCGGAAGGTAAAGGCAAAAAATCTAACACACTGTTAGGTGACCTGCCATACACGACCTGAAATGGGGACTTCCTAGTAGACCGATTTATCGAACTGTTATAAGCGAATTCCGCTTGGGGTATCGCCAGATCCCCTAGTACTGAGTGGTTATCTTTTCCCCTGCAATACTCCTCAACCAATTTCCCAAACAGCGGTTCACGACTTCCGTTTGACCATCTGTTTGTGGGTGGTATGCACTGCGGAACTCTAGTATAGTTCCTAACTTTTTCCATCAAGTTCTCCAGAAGTGAGCCAAAAACTGGCCGGTCAGACGTCATAGTCTTTGGTACCCCATGGAACCTGACAACCTCTTAAGAAACTGGTATGCAATGTGAATAGCATCGGAAGTCTTCTTACAAGGAATAACGTGAGCTTTTTTGGTTTAGAAAACCGATCTACTACCACAAAAATCGAATTGTTACCAAGCCCTGTCCTGGGCAAGCCCTGCACCAAATCCATGCTGATATCAGTCCAAGGCGCTACTGGAACAGGTAAAGGGGTGTACAGTCCGGTATTCTGTGTCTGCCCCTTTGATAGTTGGCATACCCAGCATCTGGAAAGCGCTGGTTCGAGCCCAGCTCGTGACAAGGCCTTTTGAAAGAACTTCCGAAACCAGGAGTCTTGTAATTTTAGCAACTCTCGTTATAACAGGTTTTAGTGGACCTGCTCTTTTTGGTCTTTTTCACTGCTCCGAAGGCATAGAGAACTTGCTTTTGGTGGGATTCATAGTATGCTTTTTTCGGGGATTTCCTGGTATTTATCGGAGCTAGCCTGCTTTGAAGGACCCACGGTGCGGTACACTGAACACCACATCTCGACCAGCTCGTCCCAGCGGAACAACCAAACCACTTTACTTTTTCCAATCTTTCCTTTCTATAGTAGGTCGGGACTGAGACTGGCGGTGAAAAAAAAAAGAGTGATGGCAGAGGATAGTTCACCCAAAAGGCACTATATAAAGATTTATTTCGTATAGCTCAGAAAGCGGAGGAGAGGCTGTTAGAGAAGATCTAGGCAGAATGGAATAAACGAGAGTTTTAGATATCATATTGGTGGTGGGTTATGGTGCCCATTCCTTGCTGCCTGCTTAGTAGCCCTTAACGAATTCCTTAAAAAGGATCAAACTGCCCCTCGCATTTCTAGGTGAAAGCTTTTTTTGTTCTAAATTTCCCTTGTTTTCTTTCATCCTACCCTTGCTATCTTTTTTGGTTTAGGCTTTTTATTGATCTTTAGGGAAAAGAGATCCAGTTCCTGCTATATCTTTTGCAATTGCTCCTTGGTCTGGGGTTTACCTTCCGTCTTTGAATTTTATGGATTGATCCGCCATTGCGTAATGCCTTTTTTCTTTCTGTAAATTCAAGATAAAGAGGATTTCCGCTTAGCCCGCCCCTAGCTCTCAGTGCGAAGTCTTTGATTCTCTACTGCTTTCTCTAATGCTAGCTCTCGGTTGATTGAGTCTAGTCAAAAAACAAAGGAAACTTTAGTGGTTCCTGGAATCCATAGGGTAAATAAATGTGCCATGGCCCCTTTGAAGGCCTAGTGTAGACTACTTTCATTCCACTTTCTTCTATATAGTCCTTTCCTTATGCGCGTACAGTCTTTTCGCGCTACGCTAGGATGCTTATATCCATTGCTTGCATTCTTCTTCCCTCTCTATTTGATTTGCTTCCTTTGGAGTTTGAGCTTAGCCATCTCTTCCAGTGTCCTGTGCCCTTGTCTTTCGCTCTATGGCAGCAAAGGATGCGCTTATTCAGGGACGTTCAAAGCAGCGTGGTAGATCAACACGGTTATATAATAAGGGGAGCAGAAAGAAAGCATCCATCCAAGAATGAGGGTTTACTTTCAAGGATATCTCCGTCCGAGACATCAATGGATAGGATTGAGGTAACCCATTTAACCTAGTACCCCGAAGGCGGAGCGAAGGCTCTCCCTTGACAGAGAGCCACGCATCTGAAAAATCCTGAGCATAGTGTCCTTCACGGATATGGGATAAGCTGCTTTCCTATGTTTCACATCCACAACAAGAGAAGAATCGCCAGCAATCATAACATACCGACACAATGAGGGCAGCACATAGAGATAATCCTTCAAGCACTGACTAGAACTCGCACGAGCGGTAGAAAGGCATAATTCTCTGATAAAAAAGTCTTCTTTTTGAAACTCCTTTTTGTTTTAGCTATTTGCTATTTTCTTTCGGCGTCGGAGAGGAAGCTGTTGTTTGATAGAAAGTTCGCTTCCCCGTGATTTGACAGGAAAAAAAGTGGTTCGAATCCACTGACATCATTCAAGGAGAGGAGACAAAATGTAAAATGGACCGCATTATATAGGGCGCGCGCTATAGAAAGACATGTGGCTGTGGAATAGGACGGACACCTATATCGAACCTGTCCGGCCTTCTCACGGATACCCCCCGCAACCAATGTGGGCTAGTAGAGGCCGGAGGTCCACTTGCTTCTAACGTTCTGCACCTTCTAACATCCATCTCGAAATGAGCTACCTCGTTATGTTTTTTGCTTTTCTTCTTCATCTCCTTCGTCTCCTCTTCAATCGGAAGAGAGCACTCCAACTTCTATACGTTATTCCGTCCGCGTCTTTGAAGAAGAAACGGTAAGATCCTTACAGCCCCTCATATCATAGAAAGGGACAAGCCCTTCTCGGCATGATCCGAGGTTTCTTTGACAAGCGGAGCGATCAAAAAGGGCTTAGCGCAACTATGGGCATTAAGGGAAGGCTTCTCAGTCATTCAGGCACGTATCTTTGGCACCCCTGCCATAAATGAAACTTCTTCCAACATGTTGACTTCTATTCTAATAGGCTGACTTTCAATGCAAGAATATTTGATTGAAGTAAGTAAGTTAATAATAAAAAAGTGCTTTCATAAGTATACTGTTAGCAAGAAGACTGGGGCCCCTTCCCCTGCAGTAAAGGTAATTGAATTCCCTACTAGCTCAGTCAAGAGAAAACCGGAGTTCGGGGCCTCTCGGCTTTCATGATCCGATCGGTCTAAAAGGACACGGCTCGGGACTGACTTGTCTCCTATATCTTGTAGGATGATTAGGTCGGCTAGGCATAGTGTTGCTTGGGCTGCTGTCTTTAAGCATTTGGGTTTGAAGGATTTTAGGGCGTCTTTGAGGGTTGTAGGTGCGGGTTACCGCACCTTCTCTCGAGATGCTCTTGCCTTTTCTCCTAGTGTTTCTAGGCACTGGTTCAAGCATGCTTTAGTTATGTATGCTCCTGGTGGTCCCCATCCTTTACCTTTCTCGTTGTGGTTGGCATTTCCCACTTTCGTCGGTGTGAACTGCTACCATATAGGAATGGTAAGGTCAAAGTGAAGATCCGCTTGTCGTCCGGATTGGCGCTATATTGAGCGTTCGCTCGACATTTATAGAGTCTCGCTCCAGGGGAAGCATAGGTTCTTTATATTTAAAGAATCAATGCAGCATGCGTAGAAAAGTCCTTGACTATACAGGGCGCTCCTGCGCACCCAGCCAGCTAGTTCCCTAGACTTGTGTAATAGGCTTTATCCGTTGGTAGGCAATTCTTATAGCAAGCATTGGCTTGGCGCGATCCTTTTTTATTCTTGTTTAGGCGTAGGCGCTACCCTTTCTTTCTACCATTTATTTGGCTTAAGCGTGGGTATCGTGGGATGTCCCAGCCACAAAGCATTAATTGGAGGCCGGGGCAGAAGCAGAAGGAAGGACTGGAAAGCAAAGCCTACTTTCGAAAGACTTTTTCTATTATAAAATGAGCAACGTACGATAAGCAAGGGTCCTCGGTTAGAAAGAAGTACTCGTTGAATGGGAGTGGTACAGACTTATACCGATCTATCATCACACCAGCAGGCTTTCTCTCATCAAGAAAATAGGTAGCCCTTTACTAATCTATGGATGAATTCCGTTAAGCAATTTCCCTCACTCGTCTAAAGGCAGTTTGCGGTCAATAGCCAACCAAAGCCCAAGCCCGAAGAAGGGTTGCTTACTCAATAGGGCGTAAAAAAGACTTTGAGCTTTTTTCTGATCACACGATATTCTTTTACATTACAAGTTAGGGATGAGTTCCTTTACCAGGTGACCCCCTCGAAGAAACGACGAACTATATCTCTAGTAGGATCAGATCAAATAAAGCACCGGCATTCTCAAGATTAGTAAACTGATTGACTTATTCCACCGAAACTTCCATTGTAGAAAAGACTGAACCAAAGGCACTTCTTCCCCCGACCTTTCGATGGTCAACCAAATAGGGAAGCTTCGGTAATAAGGCAAGCCCGTCTAGTAGCCAGTCCTGTCAGTGAGTGGGCCTATGCGAGTGAGAGGCGGTCTGATGTCTGAGAGTCTGAAGTCTGAGAGACGTTACTGGACCGGTTTAGGAAGGAGAAGTCACTGAGGAAGCCGTCACCACAAGAGCCAGCAGCCATTCAAACGTATGCGCTAACAGCAAGTGGATTCCCGTCTGTTGCAAGAAGATTCCCATCTGTTAATGAGCTTTCTCAATTGGAAATATAGTCTAGTAAGAAAGCAATTCCTCCTCCGACTCCGATTGACGAGAAAGAGTCCTATGAGCATGAGAAAGTGAAGTAAGTAGTTCCGCTAAGTAGATGCCCAGCCCGAGGTGAGAGCCCGGCCAGGCATGAGAAAAAGCCTTATCCTTTCTTCCCCTGTAGCTCTGTGACTTCCATTCCCGAAAGTGAGGTGCGAAGCGGAAGCGAACCCAGCTGTTGCAGTTACGGTGCACAGTTCTTATTGGGAAGTGGATGTAACGACTGTCAGCGAGCCGAGCCATAGGTGATTGTTGATGGCAAGTTTCAGTAGTCTGCCATGTATAGTGGTCCTAGCCAGCTGATGTAATCTAATCCTCTGATCATGGAAAATAGTCCAAAAAGACGGGCTTTCGTCAAGGCTTTCTTCTTAGTTTGATGGGCGCTTGCCCGAAATAGGGTATCTTACGGGAAAAGTTGATATGATAAAGGGCGGAAGTGGTCCTATCTCCTATGTGGGTGGGCCAGAGGCTTCGGTTTGAACGTTGTTCTCCTTCATTTCAAGCTTAGGAACAATGGGTACATCAGGGGATACAAAAGTAGGAAATGCTTATGCTCGGAGTACGGCTTGATTACCATAATCAGTCCAGGTCCAGCTACTGCGGCTTCCTTTTCCGCTTGTAGATTCTGACCTCGATTTACAATCCCCATCCTGCCTCATGCTAGTCCTTTCTTTTAGATGCGCTTGTTCTTATCGTAAAGTCTGCCGGCGAAAGGCTGACTCCGCTACTTATTAAGTTAAGGCCTATCTGCCTGCATTTGTTGCCTAGTTTCCTTGGTCACTCACCTTGAAGTAGGTCCCTCTCAGTAAGGCTTCCTTCGAGATGGGCTTCTCCCTTAGTTCCTGATCATGAGAGAGAAGAACCAACCGTAAAATCTAAGAGTTCTTGTTTGAGTTCTTGGTTCGAGTGAGGGTTCCCAGTTCAAGTGCCAGCGCTTACTCTATTGAAGAAAGGACTGACTGAACTGAAACTGAAGGAGAAAGTGTCACTTACCTGCCTGCAGCGGGGAGCGACCGATCAGATCTCCGGTCTTCTAGAGGCATCAAGTCAGAATAGAGAGGTCCATCCGCAAAAAGACTTTACAAAATGGTACCATTAAGCCAAACGACGGGGTCCAGAGCTATAGAAGGAGTGTCACTTGGAGTCAGTTACAGACAAGAGGGAAAGGGAAAGACGAACTTCTAAGTTAGTTAAAAGAGCATTCTTTTTCGCCGGGCCTTAGCAAAGCGAAGATTCAACTCCCTCTTCTTCGACGATCGCTACTCGTTTTAGTTGCATTAGCAAGGGTTCGCCGACTACTGCTCATTCGTAGCTCACACTAGACTCTCGCGGAAAAGGAGTAGAACTTGAGGGCTCAGACTATTCATTCACAGATAAGTTCACCTAAGAAGGGGCGAACGCTACTTAGAAGTGACGGTCAAAGTTTGGGTGCCAAAGAAGGTTTCCTAGGCAGGGCAGAAAGTCGTATAGCCTTAGTCGCCATGGAGTTTTATTGCTTGCCCTGGGCCTCTGGCGTAAAAGGATTCGCACCTTTGCTAGCCCGGTCCCAATGAACCGATCAATGTCTGCCACGTCTGTTTCTCCGACTACAGCTGGTGAACCGAGAACTCCTTCTTATAAGGTATAAGCTTCTTCGAGAGGAGGTTGAGAGAAAGCTGCTTCCTATAACTAAGAAGGCAATCTTGGGGGAAGAGTGACCCCCCTATGAAAGAAGATTCACTCCTGTTTGAAGGGTCGGCCAAAGAATGGAAAGATTGATTCTCACTGACTGACTTAGGGGGAAGACTCGTGAACCTTTCCGCAGCGATGGAGTGAGTAAGGGAGAAGACTCGGTCACCTAAACCAATAAAAAGGGATGTCGTTATTCACCCGATGAATAAAACAGGGTACAAACTCACGACACATGATAGGAGCAGTTAGCCTAATAAGGGAGGACCTATACGCACGCAGTTCCGGTCAAAGATCGGTACCACCTTACCTTACTTCATTCACCGCGAACTGATTCTTAGAAGGTATCAGCTGATGAAGAAGTCAAGCCCATTTCTCTTCCTAAGAAGTCAGGCTTTAGGGCAAATAAGTCCCCGGTTAAAAGCTTCAAAACTGGCCTTTTCATGCTCCGCAGAGGCCTTGGAACGAACGAAAGCTTCTTCCAGATCTGATTGAGTGAACATACCGAGCACTTAAAAGTAGGGCATTGGATGGGACAAGCCGCTTCCTTTAAGCCGAGAGGGGGTCGTCGCTAAGCCTTAGCTTAAAGGCCGCTCCTTTCTTTAGCAAGGATGAAACTTCCAATGTCACCGACACCAAAAACCTTCCTAGCTTGGACAAGATCAAGTCAGATATAGTTCGAATAGGATTCAATCCAGCCCCAAGCGTACCAGGGGCTACCCTGTTTACCGGATCCGTAGAGGTCTGTCCGTCCGGCGTCGGTCCCTCAAAATCTTTAATTAGGGCGGCACCCCGGTTTTTGAGTGCTACCTTCACGGTAAATAAATGTGGGCGGTTGAGGGGCAGCTGACCGAAAGGAAAGCAGGTAGACCGCCCATGCTTTTTTTTGAGAAGATCAGAATACGTCCCTTAGGGAACAAAGAAATAGGAAATGCTGCTATTTGTTATTGCTATAGATTGACTGACCGCCTAATGGTCCGTCGGTGCGCTCATTTCGAATTTCTTTGTACCGCCCTTCAGGGCACCAGAGAAAGAGCGGATCCAATACCAATACGCCTAGAAAGAGCACTTATAAAAAAATATGCTATTTATATAGCAGAAGCGCCCCAAGCGGAACCGTGCTCTCGAACGAACCTAGCGGTCGGGTATTAAGAAGAGAAATAAGAGACCATAGGAGCCGGGGTTTTTCTATAACAAGCCAAAAGAGCAGAGGAACGTGGTGAACCATGCCGAGTCGGGCCTGAAGAACCGTAGTATCGTGCTAAGCCTATCAAGCCAAGGTTGAGTGAAGGAATACAAGAATTTAGCCAAGGGGAACGGGGTTAGAAGGACAACAAATTGAGTCTTGGGTCTCCGGTGGTAGGTATCAGTCACTAGGCACATAGGTAAAGGTTGAAAACCGTTAGCAAGGCTACGAACCTTCTCGAAGGCTTATAGAAGAGTGCTTCCTTCTCAGATCAATATACCTTAATAGGATGATGCTTGAACTGGATTATAAAAAGAAGGGGAGTACCCGAGGGAATAAGCCAAGGCAAGTGCCATAGATTTAGCTGTTGTCGGAAGTTTCAAGTAGACTAGAAAAGGGAGGAAGCTCAAGGCGATAGGCATAGTGGAAATTCATCCTGAATCTGTTCACACGAATTGTTCAAGGTTGGAGGAAAAAGCACTACTATTGAATCGAATCTCCTGTTGTTGAGGAATGGTAGATGGGAAAGATCCTAGACCTAGGGCGATAAATGCTTTATATCAATGCCACTGATCCGTTTAAGACGAAGAAGCTGTTCACTCTCGTTGAAGTTGTCGGCATTACCCCAGCTATTGAATCAGTTTGTGCCATTGACTCTGTCGTCGTAATAAGCACTGTTTTTAGGTTGGAAGGCATAACCCGTCTTTGCTTGCCTACCTTGTTAGGAGTTTTAGTTCATCCCCGCTTAGGGGAGCGAAGGCACTTACGCATCCGGATTCCATTCCATTCTTTTTAAGCTCACACCGGGAGAAAGGTTGCTTGCTTTTGGTCAGCTGTTCCCAAGGAGTCTTTCAGAAGATGTGGCACAATTTGTTTTGTTAGAAAAGTCCTTGTTTCATTCAGTTAGTGTTTCTAATAGGGCATGAAAATGCAAGATTTGAATTGGTATAATAGAATAAGCGATCAACGCACGCTTTTGCCCATAAATAAAAGAAGTTCACGCATTGGCAAACAGACTTCAAAAGAGTAGGGAAGTAAAGGAAGGAGAATACGGAAGTTAGAGACTACTCAGTCAATAGATCTTAGAGGACTGGGCACCGTGCAATAAAATAGTACAAGACTGGCTATTGAAGTCAGAGACTCTACTTATGCTTGCGGAGGGATGTAAATGTAAGGACTACTTTTTTGAATATTGAATTCTTTAGCTCCTTTCTTTAGGAGAGCCGGCCTGAAAGGGAAGAGATAAGAAAAGAAGGAATAAGTGGTATAACTCAAAGGAATAGGTATAGCTCACATCTTAAGTATAGTTAGTTCATTGAATGACTTATTGAGAAGCTAGGCCCTTTCCTCACTCTCTTCTTAAGGCTAGATCTGCCTTATTGCTATTATTTATTATTAGCCGAGATGGAGACTGTAGTATCAAGATTAGAGGGAGGCGGCTTTCTCTCTCTCTACCTCTAGTCAAAAGGCGATTGTGGACAAGAGAAAGGGTGAGGAACGAACAAGGAGCGGAGGAAAATGAGGCTTAGGAGAGGTGCGAATCAGAGCTAGAAGTAGAGGCCGATGTGAGCATTCCTCAGAGAAAGGATAAATTCCGCATCGCATAAGACCCGAATTGGCCGATCTCAAGCTAATGACTAGCCTATGCCTATAGATAGATCAATGGAAGACTCTCTTTATCTTATAGAATTTTACTTTTCAAGTAGAGTGTAAAACATCCTCTGCCTTAGGCATAAAGAAGTAAATCGTTTAGCTTTCTTTTTCGGTCGGTCTTTTTCCTTATCTAACTTATTAGGAAATCCGATCTTGGTCAGACTCCTGAAAACTCGAGATTAAGTTAGTGTTCAATCTACTGATCATTGGTAGAAGAGAGAAAAAGTAAGCGGGGTGCTTTCTCTCTTCAAGATGGTCTTTGTTGCGCTTTCCTCTGAAAGTTATGCCAATAATCCCAGTGTAATCATTACTCCCAAAACCTCTTTGTCCTTGAAAAAGACCTGAGGAAGGAATACCAGGGGATCCTTAAGCAATAGGAGATATTCTGGTTCCAAAAGTCCGTTCAAACTCCTAAGTCAGAATCCCTACTGGGAACACACACGTTCTATTGTTGAGGGTTCGTAGGAGGTATATTATGTCACTTCCGATCCGACTTCGTCACACGAAGGCTCGTTCAGTGATTCTACGACTCTGTGTGATCGACTATCTTCCTTTTCGGGTCCGTTCTTATACTAAGTACTCCTGTTGAACGAATAACAACCTCAAACAAAAGACCGGTTGATTTTTTCACCTTGGGATTGGAGATTGGTTCCACTGCTCACTCATCAATTATTCAAGCTTCAAGCAAACCATAAAGGCAAGCCGAAGATTGCGAAAAGGTAATGGAGCCCACTCTTAGGCTCCGAAAGAGCAGTAACCGCCTAGGGCTGGCGGAAGTTCCCGTAGGTAGTGGGGTCGGAGAATCTCTCTGACTAGGATGGATGCTTTCACTCAATGGGCAAGGAACTTCATGTCACCTCCACGCTGATTCAGAAGGTGTTCGGTCTACCGCACCTGCCAACCATATCTATTCCTCGATGATTTTGATTGAAGGTACGCGCGAGATAGGAAGGACAGCTAGCATCGGATTCGGAAGATGAAAGTTCGATTCTTGTACTGTGGTACTTTGCCTATTCACTCTGCTTGCTATCGCCAAATAAGGTAATAAGCCATGAAAGGATCGAAAAAGATAGAGTTAGAGTTCTCAGGGGTAAGTATCCCGCGCCCGAACCCCCTCTAATCTCATCTATCTCCATCAAATGAAATGATAGAAATGATTCTCCTAGATTAGAATAAGTGATGCACGAAATCACTCATGCTCGACCTACTCGGACTATACTTGATTACCGACAACCTTTCCCTATATTCATATTCAAAACTAGCTTAATCTGAAACTAGTTATCTTACTCGTCAATTGGATCAATAGGCTATCACAGAGGTAAAGTAAAGAGGTAAGGAGGCATAAGTAAAGTCTATCGATTCATCTTTCTTCCCTCCAAATGAGCCGATCTAAAGCCAGTTCCTTAGTTTCAGGAAGTAAAGCGGGAGTGACTAGTCTTCCTTCAAAGGCCAGATGGGTGCCTTCACCTCTGTAAGAACCTTTATCTCGAAAGAGATTAGTAAGGCTAAGGTTATTGTTCTTTATCGTTTACGATTCATTCTGTAAAAAAGGAGCGTAGCGGCAGGCTCGCAGAGCTAAGCCTTCAAGTCCTATTGTCGGAGAGGTGGGACTTTGTACTCCTATTCCATTATTTATCCTATTCCCGATCGGATTGAATAAGCTACTAATGTTTCAATCTCTCTCTTTGCTCTTAGTAATGTAATGCTAATGACATAAATTCCATAGCCTACTCCTCACTCTACTTCGGGTTTGAACTCGTCTCGTTCAATCGCCTTGGCTACTAAAGAATGGTTGGTAAGAAGGTAGCTAGAGCAGCTTCCATAATGCCCGAGGAGGTTGAATCAATAGTAACAGAATAGGCTGTGATCGTATCCTCTACACATGAATCCAAGCCAAGCGTGAAGGAACTACTTTGAGAGAAGGGTCTTAGGAAGAATAGGGTGCACATGAATATGATTCTAAAAATTCCTTTTCCCTTTGGCCGTATCCGCTCAAGGCAAGCCTGAAACAAATCTTGTCGACTCCCGGCACGTACCGCACTCAGTTCTCCTAGGCCCCCTTATTTTAGTAGGCGCTACAACCGCGCTTCGCAAGACCTTTCGGCAGTGAAAGCTCTAGGATGCAAGCCCTATCTTAACGTGCTTCGTGACGTAATCTGCGAGAGAATCCAATGTGGTGGTTATTGGGTCCTAAACCTATTAAGCTAGTCAAAATGATGGAAGGAGTAAATTCCTTCTATGATCAACTATTGATGGCACAAGATGTAAAGAAGGGTAAGCTTGTGCTTTCACCAGAACGTGGGTTGGAAAGGGCAAGTACCCGGGATTCCGCTTACTTTAATAGTAGAATCAGGTCCTTGGGCAGTACTCGAGGGGGTTTACCTGGTTCAAGTTCTGGTTCCCCCCGTTCCCCAATGGCAGATCCTTCTGTTGCCTGACCTTCTTCTGAAGCCTCACCTTCTTCCTTGGTTATTCATTCCCCTTCACCCGATGTTTTAAATTCTATGAAGCATACCCTGGGCTGCTTGGTTATGGTTTCGGCGATAAAGCTGAACGTGGACCCAAGTGTTCTAATGGGAGGGATACACGAGGTCTTGGACATGATAGCTCAGAATTTACCACTGGAGACAGTGAGAGAGGCGATCCTCAGTGGTATTTACGATACTGGGGTTAGCCCGTCTTCCATCTATTATTAGTCTGCCTAGCCTTCAAATCGGCTAAGGTACCTTGAATTTCAATCGTAGGTAAAGTAGAAAATTGTGTATGGTAAGTAGTCCCCTAGCGCTTATTCGTCAAAAGGCGATTGCCTTCTTGCTCTAACTCCTCAAGTCAAGTAAGGGTTGAAGTCCCCTTTTGCCTAAGGAGAAGTAGAGGAAGCGTAAAGCCTCCGCCTTTGCGCGCATTTGATGCGCTATTGAAGAAAAGAGCATTTCTATCTAATAATAATAATATAACAGAACGCTTCGCATTGGCTAGCTTGCTTGGCCGCACACATATAGATTCAAATAGCCCATTCAAGTCGATTCCGTGGGTTGGATTACTTCTTTTTGCGATGATTCCAAAATGTCAAGCTTCAATCGTATAATGACGATAAACGACCAAGTCCTCACTTTCATCTACATATAGTGCAATCGAGCAAGCAGTCTTTTATGTAGTACGATCAATCAAGCCTACCGCTGATTGCGCGGCCATTGATTTTTCATTTTTAAGAAGCTCCTCCAAACTAGAATTCGGGAGTTTTTCCAACTATACCCACTCTAAAAAAAAGAGATCAACAACTTCTTTTGAATGAAATTCCTTATTTATTGAAGAAAGTTCCTTTTATATTTAAAAGGTATAAACAAAGGATGCAAGAAAAAGGGCTTCATGCCGCTTTGAAGAAAAATAAAGAATAAATGTAGGTAGGTCTTGATACCGATTGACTTCACTCTTGAAGATGCAGATGGTGTTCCGGGGAAGAAGAGGCTTATCAGAGGTAGCATCTTGTCTAGTAAGAGATTGCCCTGGTAAGTCACATACCCCAGCTTATGTTATCCATAAACCGAGTAGAGGTATAACTGGAAGTCCCCCCATTCTTTGCCTCATCCTGGGAAGCTTGAAAAATCTCATTCATCCCTAAATCTCGCACTCAATCGAAAGCAGGTTTCCATACAGGGGTTTCCTACGAGGGTTCTGAGAGCTTGGGTGGGGCACTAGTTAGTTAGGTTCCCATTCAAGTCGCTTTCCAGCCGTTGGGAGCTCTATTCATCCAGCATGCATTTCCATTCCGTACGCCTACAAGCCGTTTAGAGTCTTGAGGTAAGCCTCCCCCGTTGCCATTGCTTCTGCCTTTGAGCGAGTGCCATCCAGTCAAGTGTAAGAAAGGGCAAATCCCATCTGTGAGTCTGTTGGAGTGCCTTTCGATGTCGGTCCAGCCCATCCATACATTGTGAGGTCCTCGCTGGTCAAGGTCCCTAAAGCAAGTGAGTTCTCAAGCTCTCCAGCATTATCTTTTCCAGCGGTTCCTTTTCATGTCCGATCCAGACGAGCCTTTTCTAGTCCTTCTACTTTCGAGCAAGTTGCAGTTGCAGTCTTTGCTAGGGCAAAAGCAGGAATATTTGCTCCAGTGTTAAGAAGGATGAAATTGCTAGACCGGAGGAAGAGGGATTTGAGTAAGGCAGTTCTAAAAGCCTATTCTAATTACTTCTCTTGCAGCCAGTCCTGCCTTTGGGAGTGCCCCTATGATCGAATGTGAGCAAGTTTTTTCCGGGATACGTTGCGTCTTTCATTATCTTTGGGTCATTTTTCTAGTGGTAGTCTCGGCTTAATATTATGCTGAAGAAGTAGTGGCCTACCCATAACCAGTAGAAATTTGAGTCCTTCTTAAGGCTTTTTTATCCATAATATTTTTTTCCTTTTGTAAGACTTCCAATTACGCAAGCCCTTCTAAATGCAACAAAAGGATAAGAGCCCTTTCCTAATTCCTTGCTTGTCCATCCAGGTGAGCAACTAGCTTTTATACGATTTCATTTTTTACAGGTTTCTTTTCTTACCCCAGCCTCCTAGCCTTTTTATTTTCAAAGTGCCCTTTCCTAAGATGTCTCTCTCCTTGCTTATTGATTAGTTGTCGAGCAACTCCGTCCCTTTATGTGGGACAAGCTTTTGAAAATGCTTATAGAAAGCTAGTTTTCATTTCAGGCAAGGTTAGAGTTCAAGCCAGGTTACAGTTATTCTTCAAGGCAGGGGGAGTCGTTTTTATCACCAGTGATGGTTCAGGCAATTCTACTTCTGATCTAGCAAACCCCTAATCTAACGAGCCTGTTGCAGTCCTTAGGCGAGCAAGTCAGTTTGAAAGCTAGATTCCTTACGCAAGAAAGCCTGGGATAGACACGAAAGCAAAGGATCTTAGGTAAGCCACTATTTCTACTTCTTTTTCAAGCGAGCAAGAGAGGACTAAGGCAAGGGCTAGAGCCTGTTCAGTTTAAGAAAGTTTATTTTCATATATAATAAGGGATTACCCGTGCCATTTCCATTCCTTGAGTGAATTGATAAAATATCTCATATTACTTGAGTGCTTATGAGTATCTATTTCCAGGTCTCCCTATGCTTGGAGGGAGGGTTTCATTCTAATTCTTCACCATCTGACGTCGAAGGTTCTCGGGTAAGCTAGAAAGCAAAGTAAGCCAAAACCTGTGGAAGTCTCTCATACCTCACCCCTCTTAGGAAAGGCAGCAGCAATAACTCTCCGGGCTAGCTCTCTCGGGCTATTCTAATCAGTGCTTCTACGTCGGTTCAAGTGAAGTGCTTTCATCCCTTGTTACAGCGAGTGTTCCAGTGAGACCCTTTTTCAAGAAAGTCAAAAAGCCCTTATTAAATAAAAAAAGAGTCTTAAGGTAAAGGTAAGCTCCTCCTGTTGAAAGCCCATCTAATCGAGTTGTAGTGCTAACTCCTGTTTCTAAAGAATTGAAAGAAAGAGTTGTATTTTCAAATAAAAAGTTGCATAGCCAGTTGTTTTACTTTCTAATAAGCTAACAAGCTAACGATCTTAAAGGCCCACTTTGCTTGGTAGAACTATTGGGCTTTGGCTCTTGGTCCACTCCTGCCCTTTGTAGTGCTTCCGCAAGCCCTGTCATATCTTCTGTCATGCGTTCTGCCTTCCCTGTGGAAGAATGTTCAGCTCTTGTGTTTCAATGGAAGTTGGAATTGGATCTCTTATTTCTGCGAGCCATTTCTTGTCCTTTTTAAGCCCAGTAGAAAAATGAAAGATTACTTGTCTTTTCTTTCGCCTTAAATTGCTAATGCTTTCGAGCGAGTAAAAGCTAGGTAGTTTGAAAGCCTTCCAATTGGAGTGCTATCATTTAGACTCTTAATACCGAGCATAAGAGCTAACAGGCATACGATAGGGATAGCTTTTATAACAGTTCTAAGGTGAGCCCCTCCTCTTCCAGCCATTGATTCTGTCTGCGAGCCTGTTGGAGTCCTCTTTTTTTTGTGGTCTATACGAAGGAGTTCCCCAGCGATCCCTTTTAAACCTTTACTTTAAGCAGTCCCTGCCCCCTAATCAAGTAGGGGTTCTGCATTTGCAGGCCTAAGGCCTCTTTTTCCTTACAGTTGTGAGGCCAGACCTAAGAGAATGACTTTTCCAGGCATTTCTGCTTATCTTGGATAGGTCAGATATGGCGTGTATAAGGCTAAGACGGAATAAGGCTTGTAATAGATGTAACGCTTTAATATGTGTAATAGGCTTTTAGTTAAGCACTCCCATTTCGCTAATCCTAGTGCTTCGTCCTTACAATGCTTCTCCTTTACCTGGGGTTGAAGTTCCACAATTTGAATAGCTTATATCTTCCCGGCCCCGGCTCTTTCCTTCCTTGCGCTTGGAGTTGGAGGTCCTGTTGCCAGCAATCTAGTTTCAGTTTTTTGAATTCCTCTCTTTTTAAGTGCTAAGTCTTTCCATGTGCTTTGATAGGGGTAATACACTATCTCTAGTCGAGAAGACGATCGAGCCAATCTAAGAGGTCCGGGTGAGTTCCTTTTGCTGCAGTCCTAAGGCCAGCCATTGATCCAGTTGTGAGGTATTAAGATTTTGCCCTTGCCCATCTTTGTTTTGCGATTTACTTTGGATTATTCCATGGTTGCCTCTCCCTCTCTATAGAGTAGAGTGATTTTATACCTCTTCTTATTTTTTTAGAGAAAAAATAACTTATGAATAGGGATTTTATTTCTTCCCTGCCGCAAGGGAAAGAGCCTAAGCTAGTTCAGTTCCATCGCCTTCCAGTGTTTATGCCTGCGATCCAGTTATAGAACTTGCTTCAATGCGAGGCTTGCCAGGATTATCTTCCAAGGCAACAATCACTCGAACAATAGGGAAGAGGGATTTCACCCCTGAATCTCTTACAACCGCAGTGGATTTATCAGGGAAGGTAGGGGCACATTACATTCATTAGAGCGAGTGCGCCAGTGAGTTCCTT
Organism: Vitis vinifera; assembly: GCF_030704535.1. NCBI lineage: Eukaryota > Viridiplantae > Streptophyta > Magnoliopsida > Vitales > Vitaceae > Vitis > Vitis vinifera. Next base: position 18,041,629 of record NC_081814.1, read on the forward strand.
ATGAAGTGAAGGTAGGAGTCTTTTCCAACCATTGGAAGTTCTCCTTCAGACATTAGGAGTTCTAGTTATCTTAATCGAGGTGGAGTAGCTTTCGATGTCGTACCAGCCTCCCCAGATTCTATTCATTCAGCCGAACCAATTGCAGTACTAAGATCTGAGCGCATAGATCTCTCTCTGGGCCTATCTAATAGCATATCTAAAAGTGATTTGATATCTTATGATGACATCTTTTCTGGTATATCTGTTGGCGCTTTAGCTCTATAAAAATGAGCTGTAGTTCTAGTGAATGCTTATTGATTTTGAATGCCCATCCCTTCCCCTGTTAGCGCTTTCGACTTCTCATCTTTCAGATGTGATGTAGTCGTTCGATCAAAGAAGGAAAATCCAGCTTCTAAGTTAGAATAACTAGTTTTAGGTTTCGGTTCTCGAGCAGGTGAGTTTGAAAAAGGCTCCTTCTCTTTTCGAGCTCGTTCTAGTTGCTTTTCCCTCTTTTTTGGTAAAATAAGATACTTTAGTTCTGTTCTTCTGTGTTTATGGCAAAAGATAAAGATATATCAGCAGTTCCTGTTGTAAGCTAAGCCCCTAACGATGGTAGTTGCAGTGGAGGTTTCAGTTATCCTGTTGTGAGCAATAAGTTGGAAAGCCTTTTTCTTGAAAATCAGTCTTAGGCATCTTTTCCAAGAGGGTTCGCGGGCAAGCTAGAAAACCCGTTACTTTACACCAGTACCTGTTTCGGGTACGATTTATAGATAGTAGTCGTCTCTGGCTCCCCTTTGAATATTCTTTCTTCTTAACTGATTCTCTCTCATCCAATAGGATATTCCCAGCAGTGGTTCAATCTGGTTTCCGTTGTTGTCGATAGAGCTTAGGTAGTAAGAGTTTCTACGGATAGTTGTTTCTAGGGCTTATGCCTTACAGTCGTCTTAAGCTCTTCCATCCAGCCAGTGCTAGAAAAAGGTGCTTCAATCGAATGTGAGGACAACAAATTCAGTGTAATGATATATTCTGGCTATCCAGTGAGAGAGTGAGTTCGTTCAATAAAATGCTCTACTCGGCCTCTGCCTCTAGGTCTTGCTCTCCTAAATTTAGATGTTTTTTCCCATATACCTAGATGGAGAATTTTGAATAGGCTTTCTGGACCTTCAGATTCAATAATAGATATTGGGGTAAGGTCAAAGTCAAACTCTTTCGTTCCAGTGAAAAGGCAAACACATCCAATTGCACTTTACTATACTTCGTATTTAATAATATGAAAATGAAAAGAAGGAAGGGTATATTAATAGTCTATTTATACTAATAGAAAATATAATACTCCAGAAAAGCCAGATCCCCCATCAAACCTTGGGCTTCTACTTTTGAAACTCTAGAAAACTGAGTTCTTGCAACAATTTCATCTGCTCTAAGACCAGAGGTTCGGGCCTCCATTAAAACTACTACTGCTGGATCATGCATCCTCAAAGCTCTCGTAAAGTACGATTGAATTCATCATTCGCTGCTCCTCTGCAATTCCAGAACATTATCTTCATAGGGAAGACCATAAGGGATTTTTAGCTCAAAGCCCATGGTGGGTACGGCCTCTCCGTTTGGTCCATCCGCTTCCTTTGTCTGCTAAAATCATTGAGTTCAAATCAATAAACTTAAGATAAACAATCAGCAACCCTCCTTCATTTCGAGAGGAGAAAGAAAGATAGGAAAGAGAGTGGCATCCGAAAATTAGGTGGAATTTGTCCTATTGAATCGAAGCAGTCCGCTCTCTATCCGGTGGAGAGCTCTTGTTTTCACCAAGGTCTGAGGGAGTAGCCCTTAAGCACTTTGAATTTATATACCTAATATAAGTATATAGGGTAAGGATAAAAGTGCCCATTCTTAGCATCACTTCCTTCAGCTCGACTAGCTTCTTTCAGAAGAACAAATCTTGTCCATATGTTCGGTTAGCGGGACATTCAAACAAAGAAGCTATGCACCAAAACGGAAGATTGTACTTATAGTACACGAGCAAATAAATGAAATAAGTAAGTTCCTACTATCCAACAAGCAAGGGATTGAGCGCTGACGCGCGAAAGCCGTTGCACGTTAGCAGCGCATCTGTTTTCTTGTTGGGAACAAAAGGAATAAGCGCTCAAAGCTAAGATCAGCTGCTATTGGACTTCTTTCCTTGGCTAAAGTAAAGGGGATCGATCCCGGCGAAAGAGGCCAGATTCCATTCCTCCTCCCCGCTTTAGAGAAGGTAAAATGTTATAAGGTCGAGCTCTTAATCTGTCTTTTATGTCACGAATCGCTTGGTTTAATCAATAGTATAAGGAAAAAGATTGAAGATTGAAGATTGAAGTAAGGTCTTCCCTCACCAGTCCCATTTCGGATTCTTTGTACGATTGGGAAAATACCTTTCCCGCGCATTCCTTGCCCGATTCTTATACTATTGATCTGACTCCAGAAATTCCTTTTTCTATTTCATAAGGGTCACGCAGCCTATGCCTATTCTGTGCTGCTCTCTGATTGACTTCCTCACTCGGAGATAGCCTTTTCTATCTTTTTGGCTTAAGCAGACCATTCGTGAGCAGATAAGATCAAAGAAAGCAACCCATGCATACTAAAAGAATAGGACAAGGAAGTGACATATAATACTAATATAAGAGGAGGTTGGTATTCAATTAGCTAGAGAGGGAGACAAGGCTAAGGCAGATGCCAGTCTAATCTTCCTTAGAATGGCTTAATTGAACACGAATCGCTTGGTTTAATCAATAGTATAAGGAAAATGGCATAGAATGTGCTGTTGTCGCATGAATAGGAATAGGTTGTTCAAGAAGTGGTTGCATATAAAAGAAGGAGTTCTTTGACAGAGCTGAAAGTAAATGGGCAAATAGGTTCTTTCGGATCTCTAGCCAATAGCAAACGATGTCGAGTAGCTAGCTCATAGCGTCCGATTTGTGGTATAAAGAGAGAGAGAGGATAGGATGAAGACAAAGACAAGAGGAAGAAGTAAGACGACGCTTTACCTTAGCCTTTTTTTTTATTTTATTTAATAAGGGCTTTGCCTTTGAAAGAAGAAGGGCTTAGGCATTCCGTCGAATTAGTAGTTAGGGGAATGGGATTGCTGTTTTCGGCTTTGCCATTCGAATTTGCTCTTAGAAAGGTAACTATCATCTCAGATAAGGCGACGGAAGGGAATGATTTCACATTAGTAAGGCAAGGAATAGAAGTAGCAGTCACTGGTCTTTCTTTAGCAGGGATAAATCGAAAAAAGGGAGCAACTCGTAGAGGAATTCGATCTTTTGGTTTATCCTATAATAGGCTCTTAGCCAGCTCGAGAATTCACTCTTTGTTGAGATGAGACAGTTGGGATGGAGCTTTCTCCCATAGCAAGAGAAGAGGGGATTTGGCTCTTTGAAGGACAACTACTATTTCATCAACTGCTATTGAATCCGGTCTTTGAGAATCCGTTGCACATGAATACACTGTTACAGAAGGAGCTGCACTGCAATAAGACGTCGGAGGAAAGTTCCTGAACCGAGCTCACTGAAGCATAGGCCAGAAAAGTCATTTCGCCTAAAGCACACAAGGAATGGAATGGCATCCCGGGAAAATGGTTGAATCCGACTTTGAGATGATTTGGAATGCAGAAGGAGATTCTCCGACTATCTTTAATAGGCTACTTGGAATCCCGAGGAATAGAAGAATCATACAGGGGAAGGGGGGCTTTCTTAAGGATTCGATATCGCACGGGAAGTGAGATGCGATCTTTCCTCAAGCCCATGCCATCAGAGCTCAATTCAATCGAGTGGAACATTGGTCACTCCCAACCTACTTAGGGCGCTAGAGTAAACTTCAGCCACAGCAGGATCGGTGATAACAATATCATCACCGAGTACTGCGTATTTATCCAAAAGCTCACCAGGCCGAGCCTGCTCTGCAGCCCACCACACAACCATGTGATGGAGACAATGCAAATAAAGGCCAAGAAGCGTAGTATCCAAGTGGTTGTCCAGCCACAAAAGAAATATGAGAGAACTTCCTCTTTACAAAGGGGATCTCGAAGATGTTCCAAGCTAGTGCGGAATTCACCACACTAGAGGCGAACGACCGATCGAACAGATAACACATTATCTCGAACAGGAGTACCAAAGGCCAACTATCCGTGGCGGACTTCAAGTCGAAACAATATGTTTTCTGCTCGCCAACTAATCGATCTAGAGGTTTCAGTTGATCAAACGTACCATCAGTTGGTAAACGCTTGAGAACCCCTTACTACCACGAAGTGGTCTTCTTTGTTGTAGTATTTAATAAATGTCACCTAAAATGCTTCTTGTTTTTTACAAAAGAAGAGTTCCAACGTTTCCAAAACGCTTCCCCGTGGAAGCCCAAGCTTAGTTCACTACTCAACTCAGGTTGGCAGGTGTTTGTGCATACAATAGTATTCAAGTCCTTAATCTTAGTCCTAGGAAGAAGGGGATATTCATTCAAGCCAATTCGATTTGCTTGGGAGAGTTCCCCCAAACTCCTCGAAGTCCCACATCCAACTCCCAATAACAACTTCACCTCCTTAAAGCACTTCAAAGACAGCCGATTCAGCTTACTAAGATGTCTTCTGCTGGTATGGTACCTGCTTCGCCTGAAAGTCTTTATTCGTGCTGATCCTATTCGCCTCTTTAGGCCCAACTATGCCCGCTCCGCTCCTCCCTCATTGTGTTGCGATTGATTCCGTCCTATCGGGCAAAAAACTTATTCTTCCTCAGCTAACTATTCGCCTTTTGGTTAACGGGGTTTGGGTGCATCCAACATGCTGAAGTTTTAGACTTTGCAAACCTCGATAACCACCCGCCCCTCTTTGAATGAGGAGCTTCACTCTTTAGAAAAGACTCCCACTCCTAAACACGGAATAATCAGACGAGTTAAATTCCACGCCCACTTACTGATCTCAACTTAGCGGTTCACCCCTTGGACCTTGTCGAAGCCGACACGAAAGCCGTATTCTTTCACAAAGGGTTTAAGTGACTATTCAGCGGACCAACATGGATGGAAAGCGGATTTCCCCTTTCTATTCAAGAAAGCGAAGGATCGTCGCTACCAAATCTCCCGCCCATACCAGAATTGAGGGAGAGTGATCAACTCCCCTCCGATTCTTGCCTTCGTGGTAGCGACCAAAGAGTCAAAACTTTGGTGTGGGTGTGAATAAAGGAACCAACGAAAGACCTTTGTTGTCACTACGGAAGGCGCTAGTGGCACAATAGCTAGCAGCCCTGTCGAGCCAAACTCAAACCGGCGTGGCGCTGCTGGATGCTTTTGATTAATAGACAGGAGGAGGAGTCAGCCAAAAAGAGAAGAGGTAAAATGTTAGTGAGAAACGTAGTTAAAATAGAATTTCTTCGGATGTCTATGTTTTTGATTGCCGGCTTGTTAAACCCCGGCGTTGTGAGGAAAAAGAGTAATTATCGACCTCCTCGTGCCATCCCCAATCGTCCAGTCCAAATAGCTTATTGCAGAGTCCCAATGCTTTCGTCTCAGGCTATAAACTATTCTCATGCGCTTGAACGGGACGGGATGAGTTTCAGTTTCCTTTTCTTTCTTACTTTAGTATTCGCTTCATCTTGACTTAGGAACATGGATTTGACCTCGAGCCGCTCTATTAGAATGGGGCGCTTATTTTTTCGCATTTCTTCTATATTGTATACCTGAGTGACTTCTCAACCTTGAATCAGTCTTCCTCGCCAATGAATGACTTCTTTTAAGCTAGCCTTCTTCACCAATTAGTTACTTAAAATTCTAGAAGTGGAGCACCTTGTCTTAAAAGCTTGCCGGACTCAATCTATATATCTTATCTATAGCACCTGCTTCCTTAAATCATGACGGTGGAGTGCCCGATGTGAGTCAAAGAGAGTGGTACAGTCACTACACGTTGTTAGTTGTCCCCAGTGCGTGCCGGCTTCCCTAATCAGAATTCCTCCCTGCGCATCAATAGTGTTCGAGTGGTGAAATGAAAGCTGAAATAAAAACTTCGAATAGTACGATCTCTCTCTAGTATCCCACCTCTATCTGTCCCTAGTTGTTCGTAGGTGAATGAGAAACTGGTAATCCAAGTCGGAAAACAGGCAATGGTCCTCACCTCATCACTAAATATAGATTCTACGGCCACGTTGTGAGCGAATCAAGTCATTTGGTATGAGATGAGTGTTTTTCTTGCTGTGTTTGAAGGCTGCAAGTGGTATCTCCTTCCCTTTGGCGGTGTAATGAGTCCAGCGGGCCGGGTTCCAAACCTGCACAAAGAATTCCTTTGTTTCTGTTCTGTGGCTCTCAAGTCCTGTATATGTAGCGAAGGGACTCGCTTTCTAGACGCCCGAGCAGAAGTTGTCAGTTGTGCTAAGTTCTCCTTTCCTTGTTAGCATAGCAGGCTTAGGCAGTTTGAACTGTGAACAGTGCTATCGATCGATCCCGAATTTGAGCTTTTTTCGATCAAAGAGAAAAAGAGTAGTTGGGTTCAGAAGTGAGGGGGCAAAGTCTAATTTTTCACTTGAAATAATAGGAGATATATCGGAAGTCTAAGTAGCGAACTCTAAGCAGAAGGAATTTTTTTACGTTGTGAGCGAGTCACTTCTCTTCCTTCAGGTGGGCAAGGGAGTCCTGAAGTGAAGAGACTTCCCAAAGATCTGAGTTTGCTGTTCCAGTAACTGAAATAGTGATAAAGAATGAGAGATGAAGCTCAGTTGAACTGATAAGAAAAGAGATCAAACTGAGAATCTCACTCCAGGGAGTGAGCAAAGAACAGGATGGAATCCCGAGTGTTAGGCGTCAGGTTGGTTCGACGTAGTTTACTCTTATGCTTGGCACGGGACTGTTGATTCAATCTCAAAGCAATTTCGGAGACAGGAGCGAAGACTTTCTGACTGGCTAATCTTATGATTGATGGTTCCGATGAAAAATAGGACTTGGAATTCCCATCAGAAGCTAAGAACGGTAAGCCGTCAGGTCAAAGTACGTATTTGAGGATTGCCTCTCCATGACAGATGGCTTCCTCCTCATTTGCCAATAAAAAAGACAAATAGGCGGGCCCTTCTGCTTGGGTCATTAGTGACTACTGGACCCTCTGCATAAACATTGATTATTGACTTCTCCGTAATCGAACCTGCCATCGACACCGCCTCTTCCCCTGTTGATAACCTGGCCTTGGAACTGGCCTATGTATGGTCTCTCCACTAAGCTTTGGTCTACGCGCACTAGCTTCCTCGGCGACTAAGGCCCTTCCGCTGGTCTTTCGTCCATTGCCTATGGTCGTAGGTAAGTAGTCTATAGTTCACTTTCGTCTATGGCCTGCCCCGCTCTCTCTTCAACTTAGTTATTAGTACTTCGGAGTGGTGCAGACTCTCCGGCTTGGCTATTGAATGAATCTTATGCTTGTCAGGTCCACTCCTGGGTCTTCTCTTGCCTATCGTCCACTTCGGTGACTCCAACCCCGGAAACATGATCTCTTCCACTAACCTCTTCACATGAACTTTCAGAGTCCCTATCTAATAGTCACCTCCCTTACTGACTAAGGCTAAGGTGGTGTCAACCAAAGGCGCAAGAAGTTCTCACATGAATAGACGTTTGAATATTCGCTCAGTACCGCTAAAGCCCTGTGTTAGCGGAATCAGAGCTAAGGGAGGAGTTCACAACCGCTTTCATTCTTTTTGAGACTTACCGAGCGAAAGGCGTAGAGGCGCTGTTCACACGTCTTGGTGAAGAAGCTGTGATTGGTGCGGTTTTTGCTTCTTTCCATTCTTTTTTTATTAGTCTTTCACCAATCAACTATTGACGTATGTAGAATAGGTTGTTCTTTCATAGTCATTCTTTCATCGAACTTGGTGTTCTTATTGATCTTCGGATTCAATACTTGTCAAACTCAAATCAAACTTGAAGGAGTTGGTCATCGTCCATTCAACTATAGAAGCGGAGCTAAACTAGTAGGGGTGGCCCCAATAGTGGGTAACCTTGGACAACTCAACGACTATAGTTGAAAGGGGGTGGCGGGTTCAGAGTGTGAGTCTTTCTATCTCGACTAAATAGGGTGCTGTGAGACTGTATGCGCGATCATTGACCCGTATTTCCCCACTTGCGCTGATACGTTAGCGAGGTGAGCCCTACTAAACTAATCCAGTGCAACCTTTGATAAAAGGCGCTTTCTACCCCCTAATACAGCATTCTTCTTGCTTACAAATGGATTTATTTCTTGCTGTTAGGAAGTAGCTTTCTTTCCTTCTTGTGCTTGTAGTAGAATAAGGCTTCCTAGCTGCTTTTTTTGTTTGTACTAGCTAGTAGTTGGCGTTCCTCTCCTAGCAGCTAGCTGTAGTTGGAATAGCTATTGGACTAGCAGACGCAAAGAAGCAGACGATAAGCAGCAACCATGGATCTTCCGTCTTCTCCTCTTATCCTGTTCTTTTTCTATCAGTAAATAATGGGATTAGAAGGCATCTAGAATCCCTTCTACCAAGCTATCTCAATCTTGGCTTTCTGATCTTACTTATGACTGGTAGTTCTTCGAGTTGCTAGTGTAAAGCCTGTGTTCTAAGGTTCTATAAGAGAAGAGCAGGCTAGATAAGAATGGTATTAGTTTGTATCTCCTTGCCTTTATTGCTGCTAGACGAAGAGCTAAGGCCAGAACAGAATGTATTAGCTGGGAGCTTTCTTCTTTAATCTACCTCTATTACTTTAGAGGTTATAGCAGACGCAGACTATACTATCATCATTTGCTTCTTTCTTCTCGTCTTCATCTCTAGGGATATAGCAAGCAAGGATTCGAATGGATATCTTTTCTTTCCTTCCGACTAGCTCTTAGTTTGATCATGGGAGCAGACGCAGATGTTAAGACGTTAAGACGTTAGCCTTTAAGTAAAGTAGCATCTTCTTTTGTTTTTTCTTCTTCCCTCTCTGTCCGTGCCTTTGAGTATCCCGTATTGAGCAGATGCAGAAGTTAAGACGCAGACTTGGGATTCTTCTAATGTCTGCACCTTCTTCTCTATCTGGGTATAGTAGCTTTCCTTCTTCGTTGACTCTTAGTTAAATAATTAAATAAGTTGTCTTTCTCTTTCCGTTTCGGAGAGTGGTAAGTCCAAAGGGAAGTCAAAGTCCCCGATTAGGCCGATCGGGCATTCTATCATACCATTATAAAGACTACCTTTATAAGGTTTTTTGTGTATCAGAATAGTATACTATTGTGCCTACCAAAAGGAGTAGGATCCTCTTCTGCGTCCTAGTTTTCAATAAGGGGCGCCTTAGCTAGGCCATTTTCTTGCAGTCACCGATCTTCGACCAATCCTCTTCTGTTCTATGAAAGTTGTGTACAAAGCTAAGCCGCTCTTGCCTATCTCTGTGGTTTCTGTCAGCTCTTTCCGAGGAAGAGGTATCCCCTCTATGCCCCCTCTTTGCTTTCCGCTTTTCTGGGGCCTTGTTTCCTTTGTTTTGACTTTGTTATGTGGACTCGCAACTGTTGATGGATGTGTCGTATTATTGGCATCGCATCTCACTTTATGTCATTTCATCATTTCTTTTGTTTGTCCAAAACATCGTAAATAGCATGATTAGCTCTAATTGTTAGTTGTTAGTGTGTATATGTAGTTTTATTTAGTATCGATAATCGTCTTTTTTCAACTACTAAAATCATATGTATTTTCGCTCTAAGAGTTGTTCTTGCCGTGCGCCCCATTTGAAAGTCCTGGTTTCCTTTTCCAGGTCTGGAGTTGTCTCCGAGTCTGCAGCTGCTAGCTCAGAAGGATCAGCCGTGTAATAAGAGGTAAGATTTGTCTACGAGATTATCGTACTGCCCTCTAAAGTCAGTCTCCTGTGGGCCTCTTCCTGATTGGCCCCATTTGTGTATGTAAAAAAGCGGGATACCTTCTAGCCCGTGCTAGCTCTTAAAGGGAGGATGCTTCCCCGTCCCGATTCGCCATTGGCCCTGGCGCCCAAGGCATTATCAATTCTCGCTTCACTAAGTTGGGGTGCCTCTACTCCGTTCTTTCGGAATGGTATGTGGGCCTTCCTCAAGCAATCGCAATCCCCTATGACTCAACCTTTGTTCTTGTGCAAAAGCGTCCTCTCCTTCCTGTTTTTCGAGCTCACTAAGGCAAGTGGCTTCCTCAAGCGCCCCATTTGTGTCTGTTTGCGATCGTGCCTAGCCGGGCAGTTCATCAGGAGCTGCTATCTGGTACCAAGCACTAAGCACTCTTGATTTTCTGATAATATATATAAAGTCGGTGTCGGGTTTGTTAGGCTATACCTAGGATCCGCCTTCCGAGTACTGTTGTAAGTTGGGAAAAGGTGCCCCAAGCCAAAGGGAGGGCTATCTCCAGATTAGCTTCTAGAGACTCGGCCTCTGTTCTCGTGAGCTAGGTTTAATTTAATAGATAAGGCTAGGTGTTAATAGATCAGTTCGGTCTCTGAGATCGCCGAGTAGTCGTAGGTAAGTAGCAGCTATCTCCGACCGAGCAGGTGTAATAAAAGAAAGTCGTGGTTTGGTTTTTCGTATATAAATTGATCTGCCTTCTTTGTACTTAGAGGTGCGAGAAAGTGCTGACAAAGAACCCCAGGTTCTAAGATAAGATCTATTCCTTAAAGGGTAGTCTACGAGTTTCTGGTCCTGACCAATGGTGGCCGTGCTTTCCAACTAAATCCCCTGGGAATCTGTCCCCGAGCGTGCTGGCTTTCCTACTATATGTAGAGATCTCTCAGTGGCTTGGTTCTCGTGGAGCTAAGCTAAAAGTCGGGTGTTGGGTCTCTAAAATAAAAGGCGGGCTTAACGGGGCAGGACACCTTACCTTATCGGACGGGGTTGGCTTGAAGGCTTGGGAACTTTATTTGATTGGCGGGGTTACCGCACTTCTCCTTCCAAGAAAGAAAAGGGAAATAGTTCATGCGGAGTGGGACCGATAAACCAGACAACTTGGAAAGCCTTATTATTATTATTATTAGACTGAACCGACTGACTCAAGCCAAGGAGCGACTCGAAAAGCAAGAAGGAAAAGTCCTCACTTTAAGAGGGAATTTGGGAGCTCAGCTGGGACCATTACTTTGGAATGGAGCGAAGGGAAGCAAACTCACTTAGGCAGCTCGAAGCACAAGGAAGGTATACCGATTAGTCCCACCCTAGAAAGACAGAAAGGGAGAACCGGGGAGGTGTCTGTCCTCTATTTAAGAGATTTTCGAAGGAATGCCCGACTCTCAGTCAAAGGGGAGCGGTACATTATGCGAAAACTGTTATGGCGCTGAATGAACCGATACGAGATCTATGCCAATTTCATAGAGCTAGTCTTGTACTAATAATACAAATAAGGCATATATTCGGTGCCCCAAATCACTTCTCCTAAAAGGGGACCCATTTATGCCTTATTGACGCGAACTGGTCTCTATCGTATCGATCCAGAGGGAATAATCTTGGTCCAAACCCCAAGGAAGGGAGAGTAGAACGCTTTTGCACGGGGAATTCACTAGAAAAAGGCATATTCAAAATCGTCTAATTCGGGGTCCTAGGGTTTTCCACCGAGAATGAATGAATAGAATCATATGAAAGAATCGTCGGATACGATAGCTAGCTACTAGAGCGACTAGATAGGAAGTAAACCGCCCATACCGGGCGACCGGGAATGGCGTAGGAGTTAGCGGGCTTACAAGGCAAATCGGGAGAACCGGGATTACCTCGTGTCGTTGAATGGCGTGGGGACTTTGACTTTCGAGCCCAGCAGGGGAAATCTGGAATCAGTGAATAGTTAGCCCGGTAAACCAGACAAGCTGGAGGGACTTCCGGGGAAGGTCACATACAGGATTGGGAACGGCCTGACTCGATTCCTGACTAAAGGAAGGCGGAGAAGCCAGAGTCTAAGGTTTTCCACCTAGAAAAAATGAATAGATTTGTCTGAAAGAATCGTATGATACGATACAGTACGAGAAAGGGCGATCCAATTTCGATACGAAAAACACCAACCCAATCTCGATGAAAAAAAAGAAATTATTGCAACTACAAAAACTACAACAACCTCTGTGAACGGACGCTTTCAGGAAGAAGAGTGAGTGTTGTACTATATATATATATAATTATTATAAATATATATATATATATATATATATATAATTATATATATCTAATATAACAAGCGTGCGATACGCAACATAGCTTATATAGAATCCAAATTCACATTCATTCATTGCCTCGTATCAACAGGAGATATGGTTTCCGAAAGAGTGACTGCCCAAGACGACTATTCCTTCAGGTTGACACGGGCTAATCTTATATGCGGTGCCTAATTATGAGGATCTGCAAGAGAACAAGAAAATCGAGGAAAGATTAGTGACATGACAGTTGTAGCTCGGGCTTCAGCAGCGCCTACAACAGATCAAGTCCCTACTCCGATTTTTGTTTTGGAGATTCCAATTTTAGGCCATGACTATGGCTTTCCGTCTGAAGCTCACTTTTCGGGTGGTGCCTGTGATTGTGCTCCTGGACGAAAGGTAATCCTTATTTGGCGAGGCCGTAGAATAGTTTGTTCAATGTTTAGAGTGCGAGGTTGGGCAGGCATCACTCTAAATGTTGTATTGATGATTGTTACTACCAAAGGCATCTTATAATTTGGCCTATCTTACCATTCCACTTTGGCTATTTGAGGGGAAGATGCTCGAAAGAAGGTATATATGGGGGTATCCACCTCATGTGAAAAGACGATGCCCTCATTTTTGGTTTGGCTTGCCCGGGGCCCTTTAGTTAGGTAAGGGAGATGCGTAACCCTCCTGAATGTGCTATTTACTTATTTCTATCATCAGTTGGAATCACTTTTTAGTCGACTATAGCCATAGTCCTATACTCTTCAGGGCTTCACTAAGCTTCTTTGGTCAGACGTATCCGCATTCTTAATAGCCCTCTTCGTTGGGTCTATACCGCATTGATGAGCGCTACCGGTACACAATAAAGTAACCCCGGCATAAGGAATCCTCCTCCGTAACAGAAGTCGAAGCGAGCAACAGGTCTTTCATCACTGAGATGACCATCAAATGGATGATAAATCATCAACCGATTCATCAACAAACAGAGGATACAGAATAGAAGATAATGCCCATTTTTGCATAGTGGTACCGAAAGACGAACTACGAACTCTTGCTCCTAGTCTATATACGAGGATTTTAAAGACCCATTGATGATTATGCCGAGTCCATTTCCAAGGCTAGTTCGAAGACCGGCTCATCAACTGCTCGTTAAGAAACAGAGGAAAAAGCTCTCTTTGATAGCGGTGGGGGTTGAGTCACCAGATCGTACTGGCCCTACCATAGCAGATGAGGAGGCGGAGGTTTAATCACCGGATCAGACACAACAGAAGCAAAGGCCGCAAGCAAATAGTAGGCGCTGATCTACGACCACTTCTGATCAAAGATCAGCCTGATCTACGACTACCCTAAAAAAATCAATCGCTTTTTGAATCAAAGTGCATATGGGAAAGATTCAGTCAGTGCCTAAGAAAAAGGTATGGTCGACTTCGCCTAGTGTACCTAAATTTTTTATATGACTCAGGTAGCGAAGATGGCGTAATTAACAACCATTCCAAATGCAGAAAGAAAGACTGACCCAGGCTCCTCCCATTACACGCAAAAGCAACCGAGACAGAAAGAGCAAAAAAGTCAGCGTCAACGTGTATGCTCCGCTGAAAAAGCCTAAAGAGTAGGCCAAAAAGCCTATTGAAGAGTAACCGAGCACTCAACTCACCTTTTGAAGTTGGTTGCTTTGCTGCTATATCTGTTTTTCATCTTGCATCTACAGGAAGGAGAAGGAAGGGGATTTAAAGAACTAAAGCGCCAACACCTAACTCCAAAAGTTGCGGCAACATGGAATCGGCTGAAAAGTAGGTAGTCTTGCCAGGGTTTAGTGTTTAGGGACGACTAGTTGCTAAGTTGCTTAAACCTATCTATCCTGTCTTCCTTGCCTTCCTAGCCTTTGGACTCGTAGGCATTAGCATCTCTAGCTGTTAGGGTAGCTCAGCTCGGGTTAGCAGCTTTAGGGCAAGTCAAGGCAATTGTGGTCTTGCAGCTTTAGCAGTTGTTGTAGCCGGCTTTCGAAGACTAGTAGCTTCAGTTGCCTAAAGAAATTCATGAGCAATTTCATGCGGTTGAATGCCGCAATCGCAATTAAGGCTCAAGGCTCGAGTTGGGCTGCAAACGGTGCGCCGAGGGGCAATTGGTTTAAGGGGAGGTTGGTCGTAGATCAGCTGCTTTCCGACAAGACGTTTTGCTAAAGTCGGATTCATACCAGCCTTCCGCTGCTTTAGTGGTTGCCTTTCGCCTGGGCTTCCCAGCTCTAGCCGCTCTGGTAGCTAGCTCAGTTAGGGCATCTGGTTCAGCCAAACCAACCCTGCTCTGTCAGCTTTATCAGTTGGTGCAGCTCTGTAGTTAGGGTGCCTTAATGCCCAAGCCCAATAAGATAAGGGCGTGTCTTTCATTACTGGCTCTAGCTAGTAGCTCTAGTTGCACAATCAAGGTTGGTCGTAGATCTTAAGAGGGCTGATCGCAGATCTTAGTGGTCTACGATCTTAAGAAGAGACCCCTGAACGTACGTTAGCCAAAGGCCCCTATCAACTCAATCTGGAAAGGGAATAGACCGCCGTGAACTCCGGCAAAATGCCCCGTACGACCTGCGGGAGGTGAAGGTCGCTGGCTTGCCCGTGGGCCGTGGTATCTGACGGGACATTGGCCTCCCTCCCGCTACGGCTCGCTGTACGTTCCTTTAGCTATAGGCGTGTCCAATCCGATAATAGTCCGTTCCACATAGTGCAAGGAAGCTCGGTGGGGTTTCATACGAGGGTCCTGCGTACTGTGCCATCGCCCAACCAGTACAGTACGGCCATCCCTGCTATGGGCAACAAGCTCTTGTGTAGGGACTTGCGGTAAGCCGCCATTTTGTGTACGCACCGTCCCTTCGCAGTTTCGGTGAGTAACCGCGCTGTTCGAATCCTTTCACCGGATCTTGAGTTGCCCTACCCAAACTAGTTTGCCTAGTTGGGCTTAATGCGTCCCCGGTTTAAAAGGACGCCCCACCCCCTGCTGCGCTTGTCTTTGCTTGTCTTTTCACCTTTGTTCTTTCTTTTCAGTTCTTTCTGGTACTCTTTCCTGTGATTGTATGGGATATTCACCTTTATGATCACAAGGTGGTGCTTGGGTAGGTCTTCTCTGATTACGTTCGGACGTGACAGGGAAGCCGGGAAGTCCAGGGACATAGCCGACCGATTCATTCCCCATCCAGCACTTAACCGACGAAAGAGAGGGGGACGCAGCCCCCGCCGCCATATGAGACATAGACTATTATAGTTTGACTCTTCCTTTGTGGGAGAGGGTGGTCGTAGATCAGGCTGATTGAAGATCAGAAGTGGTCGTAGATCAGAGATGTCTTTTTTTTTTTGTTTTGGCGATAATCACTTCTGGGAGGGTGAATGCCAGGTTCCACCACAAGAAAGAAGGACAAATGGAAGTGGACTGGGGGGTTGTCATATGTTTTAGGTGGGGTTTTCTAAAAGAGTGTCCTTTCCCCAGCCTCCAATCGGGTCAGAACAGAGGACTAACCTCACTAGAATTGTAGTCCGCCCCGGCCCCCCCTTAGTGAGTTTCGCCTCAAAACCAAAGGGAATAGCGGAATCGAGACAAGTTCCGCTGTGAATGAAGTCTACGTTCCGTAGACTGAACTTCACGGTTATGGATACGAGTTACAAAGGCTCCACCAAGTTCTGTCTATAGCTCGTTCATAAATTCACTCGACCACTCAGACTTAACGAGGAAGTCCACGTAGACTTGACGAGAACTTGTTAGACGAGTTCCGTGTAGCCGGTGAGTACGAGTACAGCCTATGAAATAGGCTTTGAGTTCTGTTGCATTGCAAGAAATCATTCCCGCCATTCTCCCTTCCAGTGAACTCCACGTGTCTGCTCCGGCTACGAAGCGGTGGAGAAGAGTTCCAAAGTACACTTGTTGCTTCGACTTCATTCATACACTTGTCAGCTCAGTTAGTGAAGGCAACGTGTGAAACGTTGTCTCCACTACTCGTGAAACGGAGGAGACTCGGTCAGTATAAGGAATCTTTCTCGAGCTCAGGTACGGGCGACTCAGTCACATGTGCTCGACTGAATATGCAGCCACGGAACCGCTAAATCAATCCCTCGTGAGACTCCAGTTCCGGTCAATCTGATTTACAATCAGCCTTCATCACCGCAGCTTTGGCGACCCGACTGAACGAATGCGGTGACGCGACTTGTGTAGCGAGGGGCTTTCCGCAGTGGAACCTGTCAAGTTCAGTCTATGAATCCACAGTGGGACGTTCTCAATCCAAAGTGGACTTTTGGGTCAAAGCCTAGACCAAAGGTGCCTACGTAGGGAGACTAATCGGGTAGCGAATCCCATCCTCAGCTAAACCAAGCCCTGGGTGGTAGCCTAATCGAAGAAGTTGAGCTTGTGCCCAAGCCCACCTTTTTCTAAAATCTTAACGTGGGATAGAGGAGGTTTGGAACCCTCATCGCGAATTTCATGTGGGATATCCACAAAGGATACCAAGGATGGTCGTGGATCAATACAGGATCGAGAAGAAGGGACTGAACTTGAATGAAGCTTGGGTTGACGGGGTCGCTATCAAGGTAGGGGCATCATCCGTTCATGGGAAACTTGATACTGATATGATATGAGGATGCCACAACCAAGTTGGCGTGGATCCAAGGTCGTGCTAGCAACATTTTATATGTTTTTAATATATCCGCTACATGGAATAGAGTTGACCGAACAAGGGGTCCCACTTGGAGATTAAGTCGAACTATACCTTGCGCGGTTCGAGTGGTCCCGTCATATGCACAAACAGCTGTAGTGAGGAGCAAACCAGGAAGGGTCCAAATTCAACTGCCTAGCTGTACTCAATGTGCAAATATTCAATCCTGCACCAGTGTCTATCAAGACCCTCTTGATTTGGTAGTGGTCTACAAAGGCCTCTATATACAGGGGTCGAGTATGGGGATAGCGAATGTAAAGTCAAAATCATTCTGAGTGAAGGTAATTGGTTGGGGAGAAAATAGACCTCCCACCATAGCTTGCAAACCCTCAGGTGGAATGGAATTAGGGACACTTGCTTGTGCTAGCCTTTGCCAGCCCGATGGGTACGAGCACGAGGCTTAGTCAAGTAGAACCGGGTTGCGCTGCTTGATGCTCCGATCGAAAACAAATCCGTGGGGCCATGCCGATACGACTGAATATGCGTTAGAAAGGTCAATCCCTCCCCTACGACACCAAAAAAAGTCGGGCCGAACTTCTAACAGCCCGCCCGCTTCCATAAAACAATATCGTGGCAACGTAGACCTAAGTGGTCATATTGGATCCTTGGGAACCATCACAAGTACGGCCGGCCTATATTTGAACGAGAATGCCGTGTCGTCCAGCGGAGCCTAGAAGAAGGTGACTCGCGTAGACAGCGGACTCCTTTTCAATAGATAGAAAGGAATAGCCAAACCAACCCAGTTGGCTGGTCAATCTCAGAGATCTTATCGGCCGGCAAACCGGAGACGGACGACCACAGTCCCGACCTTACCAGCACCGGAGGTGTACTAATCAATGAACCCCCGAAACCTACTTTCTTTTCTGACAAAATAAACCCCGGTCACGACATATTGTTAATATTGATTGAGTTTGAGGGACTTTCGCTGACTGAATCCATCCATAAACCTAGACCCCGGTAACCTTCGTAACCAAAGCGTCACGACAACATCCTTTTTTAAGGATCACCTTTGGATTCTTAAGTAGGGGGGCAAGGAGGAGCACGTAGGAATGCCGACCACTACATAAGCCACTAGTGGCTGAGAGAAAGCGAGCAGCACCTTGTATAGGTTGAGCGGAGCTTGAAGAAGCGAGCCCCTCTCAGAGAAAGCCATTGCGCGCTAGCCTAGCTAGCTAACGTTTTTCAGCTGGCTGTTATGTTAGTTGTAGCGCGCCTTCCCTCCTTCTCTCACTTCGGAAAGATTTAGCAGCATTTTCTTATGATGACCTGGTCGAGAGAGTACGATACATCGGTGTAAAAGATTGAGTGGGATCTGTGAGGTTGGTTATAGTAAGGCCCGGCCGGAAAGTGTTCTTGCCTCTATCATTAGCTCGGGTAGTCCCCGTTTCTGGTCTTTTAGTCACCTTTCAATGGCTCCCTTAATTATGTGCGAGGAATTGCCCTCTTTAGTAATGGGAAGCGGGCTAGTCCCCGAAAATGCCCGTTCCGTTGGGGTTCACAATCTTCCTTGCTGCCAGATGTATTTACCTTCTTGCAATGGTTTATCAGAAGTTCGCTCGGGATACGTCAAGGGGGATCCCCACTTTCCCTTTTGTTATTTGCAGAGAGCTGTGTATAAGGCCAAAAGTGAATAGACTTTAAACCATACCTATATCCTTAGTAAAAAGATAGTCTAGGCATTCTTACCTTAGGAAGATAGTTAGGAGGGAAAAAAGCAAAGACCTCCTTTAATCGAGCATAGTTCCGTGCATGTGTAAAGTTCCAGCAATCAAAGCAAAGGAAAGATGTACTTCTAATCGTCAGTGTCTTCCCAACCGAGTTCTGTTACATCTAGTGTAGCCGCAATAGGAGTGGGTCGTAGTTGCCCCTGCCCATGTGGAAGTTTTCATTTTTTGCCCTTATATTATAGGGGGTTCCCCTTTTCCGTCAGTTGGGGTTGCTTTTTAAGGTAGGAGTCCAGTTTTAAGCCTATCTAGCTCCAGTTCATCGGCAGATTGGATACGAGGTTTCCCTATGAGGTTTTTACGAGTTTTTAGTCCAGTCCTAATAAAATCTCTTCTCCCTACTCTCCTGGCGAGCCTGTTTCAGTAGGAGTGGAAGTTGGAGGGCTAATGAAGTATCATAGAAGAAAGGTAGGGAAAAATACAATAGAAATCTCTTCTCCTGGGAGAGTTAGTCTTAAGGGCAGGGCTTACGACTAGAACTAGATCACTGGTAACCATATATACAGATTGATAGGGCGAAGCACTACAACTTCAACTTATGGGCTTTACCTTATCACTCGATATGCAGGGGATTCCCTCAGGGGACGATAAAGACCTACCAGAATATAAATGAACCATAGGGCCCATACCTCCTTAGTAAGGACAACGACTTATACCGGTCTAGAGGAACTTAAAAGCACTGCTTGAAGACTCGGCTTGCCTACTTGCCGGGAGAGCTCACTTCCTTAATTCATCTATTTAAAACTTGCTAGCGGAAAGGGAAAGTCTGGCAAGGTATATTGTATATTATTCCTTTTTCCAGTGGGTGTAAGTCTCATCGATCGGATCTCCGCCTCGTGGCATTATTGGGTTCGCTTGCAAACAACACTTCTTCTCTCGCCTCCCTTGGATCCTTTTCGAAAGGGTTTGCCCGACTGACTGAATAATTACACCTTTGTTGACCAGATCCCATGAGTGCTACTAAATGGCACTTCTGACTTTATATGAGGAGAAGGTTTTTTCAATAGCAATAGTAGACACGCTACGATCTTTGTGGCTCTTTGCTAGACAGGAGCAGTACAGGAAGCATCTCATGCCAAGGTTCTTGTTACAGGCTAGGCTGCAAGTGAGAGTGATAGAATCAGCTCAGCTGTGAATGCTGTCGATGCCGATACCGGAGCAGCTAAAGGAAGCAGTAGCAGTACAACCATCCAATTGCAATTTCATTGCACATTCATCTTCCTCTATCAATTCTTTTTTTTTTAATAAGCTTTTTTTGTGCCGAGGACACTAGTAGATGCCCAGAAGGAGCTGCTAGAGTAGGTTGCTCGAGAAGGCTGTTAGGGTAATCAAACCTGCAATCGAATCCCCAGCTACTGTTCTAGCTGTTGTCGGAATAACAGCTTTGGCAGAGCTGAAAGCAAAGGCTTGTGCACATGAAGAAGAATAAGGGGTTGCTTCACTTCAGAGCGGCATTAGTGCCATTAGTCTTAGTGCCTTTCTTACTGTCTTTCCTGCTTTACTTTTTGACATTCAACCATTTGCCATCTCGTGAGTAGTTGTTACTGGTCTTGACGAAGAAGAGGGTGGACATGAATGCCCAGAATGCCCTGTTTGTTTCAAATGCCCTGTTGCTGCAAGAAAGGGATATTAAATGGATGCCCCAGAAGAGGCCGCTAGAGAAACTGATGCAATAATAATTTTTTAAGGGTTTCAGGCAGAATCCGCAGCTATTGACTACGGTCTTCGAGAATCTAGCTATTTCGCATATCCTTTTGTTGTGGAAGGAGGGATGTCACTTGCTCTAGAATCTGCTCTTACTGTTGGGATAGGTTAGAATGAAGCAAATTTGCCTTATTAAATAGAAGGGGTAGTTTGCAAATGTGCACGTGAAGAAGATCTAGGCTTTGAGGGGGAAGGAATCCCCAGCTTTCAGTAAGACTGCCTTAATGTCCGAGGATGAAGTCCTTGATGCTCTCAAGTCGATGAAATCCTTGTAAATAAGATGGCTTAGAGCTGGAGAATCCTCGGATGCAGATAAGAAAAGACAAGAAAGATCAAATGGCATAGAAAAAATCGAAAGGGCAGGGACAGGGACATCTCTGGAGACTAGGTTCCATATCTACTTTCTCATCGCGGGATAACGGCTCTTAGGACAAATCAGCTATTCTTGTCGGCCCGGGATAAAGAAGGCTCTTTAGCGGGATAACCGGAATATCCGATGTTAGTGAAAGCAAGTGACATAGTTACTGTCCAAAGGAAGGCAATTTACATTGTTAAGATATCCCCGTCAAATCAAAGCAAGGAGCTCTTTTCGCAGCAATTGAATCAGAAAAAGTAGCAATAGCATTTTCAGGAGCAATGGAGGAGAAGAAGATGCCAATGAATCTGCTGTTAGGACAAAGACGGTGGAAGAATCCCCTGTTGACGGAATAACAGCTATTATAGAATGCGACTTACCTTTTTCCTTTCTTTCCTGTTGATGTAGACAACTAGGCTCTTTGAAAGAATAAGCTCTTTGAAGGACGTTAATCAACAGTAGAATCTCGCCACACCCGCGCACGTATAGAAGTAGCTCTTTGAGAATTCGAATAGGTGGTCTTTCTTAAAGAAGAAAAATAAATGCTATTGATGCAGGCCGGAATCGTATCCGCTGTGATCTTATCCGCTGTTTGATAGAAGACTGCTCTCGAATCCGCATCCCTTGACTACGGTGCTATTGACTCAGCTGCTATTGAATCCAAGCCAATTTCATCATCATAGGCTGCACATTCAAAAGGGAGTTAAGTGAGGGTGCGCTCTCCTTTGTTAGCAAGACTGGGTTGTGCAAGTAAAGAAGAAAGGGCTTTAACGCTGATGCCATTAAGGCAATGAAATTGACAAGGAATAGTAGTTTGGCAGCTAGAGAATCAGCAGTGACTCTAATTACTGTTCTCGAATCCCCTGTTCGCATTCTTCTTAATTTTACGAAAGAGTTAATCCGATCAATAGCAAGAGTGCTGTGGGATTGATGACTGTCCTCTTGATGCGGATTTTCCTCCCTTCTTCCTGCTTTTTCCAGATAAAGGGCTAACAATTGGTTGTGCTAAAGGAAATCCCCCTACTCGGCGAAGGAAGAGGCATCTCATGCCATGGTTCTTGTGAAAGAATAGGCAGCTATTGAATCTGCTGTGAATGCTGCCGCTGCTTGAGTACTCTTATCCGCTCTTGCTTTTGGGGGAATAGGCTGGTATTTCATCCCTGGCTATGGAATACCCAGTGTTGGTAATAACCCTTGCCGCTGCTTCGAGAATAACCGTTGTTTGCCTACCCACTTTTAATGTTAATGGCATTTCCGCTGTAGATCTGATCGTAGAGGCTCTTGGTCAACTATCCGTAAGCGCAGCTATTGAATCAGTTCTTGGTGGAAGGTTTAATGGAAATGACTCCGGTACTATTGAATCTGCTGGTATAGAATCGCTTGTTAGTGGGATTTGCGAGTGCTATCGTCGTATAATAAGAGAAAGGACTACTAGTCGTAGGGCACGAATGGCATAAGACTAGCTAAGGATTACAGGGCTGTGATCTTTTCTCGTAGCCAGTGTTACAGTAGAAGCTGTGATCTTTTCTGCTGTGATAGAACCTTATGAACCGGGCGTACTACTTTACAAACTTTGACCTTTCTTTCTAAGGATCCGCCCTCATAGAAAGTGAGTTTTTTTCTTTTGCCTTTACCTTGGCACTAATACCCGGATAGTCGGTATTCCAATTACAGGTCTTGGAGTCGGCAATCAGTTCGGTGGGAAGGGGCAGGGGGGAGAGGAGATTTTGACTTGACACGAGATAGGGCTTTGGAAGCTTTTCTATGATTCTCTGGTTTTGATCGGTTAGCCTGTGTATGTGCTGTTCCAGTCCAGGAAGTAGGCAGGCTGTCTTTATGGGATCCAATCTATTTTGACTTTCCGGTGGTTCTTCCACAATATAAATCTATTTATGCCCAGCAGAAAAGAAAGATGAGTTCCCTCAACTATTGGTTGGGGAATTTGACCACGATTGCCAGTGGAGATGCCTTCTTGGTGCGTAGGGAAAAAGTGGTTTTCTTTTACTTAGGAGTTTAAGCTGTTTGAATAGATACCCGGTGCAGACCTATCTTAGGTTGACCTAGTGTTTATTCCAATAGTAACTCTCTTTCTAAAGATCTAGTTCTCCTGGTCAGCAAGCCAGTTCCTTGCAAGCAAGCTATGGGATTACAGGGCTGAGAGCGAGTTAGGTATTTGTTTTGGTAGTAGAGAACTAGAGCCGGAAAGATCAAAGGCGAAACAAGACCAACACTACTCATACTTTTACTAAAAGCACCTGCTTTTTAATGGGTAGGTGCAGCTTGTAGATAGTCTGACTGGAGAGTGGGATCGATAACAAAACAGATGGTCGGTTTATTATTATATAAATGAATAAGCGAGTACGAGACGGCTGACTTGTTGGCTATAAGTCGGATTTCGGGCACTGCTTACGTTAAGTGTACTCTGTAGCCATCGTATCCTATTGGATACTCTTTTATTAGGAATGAAAAAAAGAGAGAATGCTTATTGGATATCGATTATTTTCTTTGTTGGTCGGGATTGGAGGGAAACGGAATTCGTATAAGTGAAGCAATCGCTTAACCTCTTTCTCAGGATAGCTATGCGCACAAGCTTTTCTTTTTGTAGCATATAGCTTTCGTAGGCTTAGGTTTGGATTGCAGCTAGCTAGGACACATGGCTAAGGCAAGGTTTTCATTAAAGGCAGTCCTTGCGGAAGTTGGTGCTTAGCTTAGCCGTCCAATCTCATAGGGTGGTCACAAACCCGATAGTCAAATATCAGGAATCTATCTTCCACTGGCTGTGACATATCTACTAGAACGAGTGCTTTAAGAGCGCGGTCATAAAGTCTTTCTTTCAACCAAGGCAATGAAAGTCGATTTCTCAATAAACAAATAGGGAAATGGGATCGCCCGAAAAGCCATTGGATTTTAAAAATGGATTCATTCTTCTGCCTTTCCCACTGGTGGTGGATGGCAACCAAAGGACTTGAATCTAGCGTTTACAGTTCCGGTTGAGCTTTCATCGGAATAGAGACCTGGCGGAATCGAGAGACTGAGAGGAACTGGACTTGGCAAGTAAGCCCAGAAAGAAGAAGACATAGCAATCTGGGGAGAAGCAAGATGAATGAATTTCCCTCCTTATGGCCTATATGCTTATTCCTGCATGTGTTTAAGTTCTATTAAGGAATCTATAACCGGGGGTGTGCAGGATCACTCTTCACCGATCTGAGTGTGGTATTTCCATTCCTATAGGATTGGGGCTTAATCCTTAGAGCGCATTGGGATATAGGCACATGACCGATAGTTTATCTGAAAGAAGTGTGTGTGGAATTTCCGTTCAAGACTTCGATCACTAAGTTCCTAAATCAACTTTGAAATGCTTACCTTATTATTCTATAGGTCATCCTCTCCCCCTTTCCCTAAAACCTTCTTCGGTGGCTGCTGCTGCTTTGTCCTAGTGTCAGTCTTAGAGCAAGAAGTTCCTCTACGGCACCATCAGACACAATAGCGTCCCCAGTTATGGTGGATCCATTAACAGTAGGTCCGATACGGAATTCCTTCACATAAGCTCAACATCTCTTTTCATTCGGTCCTCTACTTCTGATTACCTGTCTGGTTATGCAGCTTATCATGATTTGTTCGCGGGGTATTAAAGTGTAACTTATTTATGTCTGGTTTAGCTGTTTATCAAAACCTCTCTTATGGATATGGATGGTGTACCCTCACAACCTCCTATCGTTGAGTGGCTACTAGTAAGATTCACCACAGCAGCGCGACTCTTCACTCTCCAAAGAGTGGTTACTCTTTTCAAGAACTATTTGCTCCTTACCGATTCTACCTAATCCACTGCTTACCACGGACTGACTATAGCACTCTCTTCTTCACTTCTTCATATTAGTGTTTAATCCACTATATGAGATCCTGCTGTGGCATAGGCATTTTGTGCTGCTTGCTTTTTCGATTATTCAATGAGGTCTCTAGGCAGTCTGCAGATAGAAAGGAAAGTCCGAGTCCGAACTCGTGATTTTACACAACAGCTTTTAGACGGAAAGGCATACATATGCTTCTACTTGTTTTCCTGAGCCTTGCTAATCTTTTCTTTTATTGCTTTCGGACGAGAATTAGAGCTTTTGGGTGGACATAGTAGCTTTCTCACTCAGACTCTTCAAAGCAACCGGTTAACAAATCGTTGATGGCGCTTGTACTAGAGTGACTGTGTCTTTGATCTCCTTTGGGAAGCTCTCGTCCTGGGGCTTTTCTTGTCTGTCACTTGAATTAGGTTCGTTCCAGTGGCTTGCCATGGTTCCTTTGAGGAGGGCTGTAAAGTATCTTGCTTCTTTCGTAGCTAATGTTCCCCGGCCTTCGTCAAAGTACTCGGAGGAGTATACTATACGAGCCAGTATACTAGCACTAGCCTCAGTCGGTTCTCCGGGAACTGCTAATTAAAGGAAATATATTAAATACCACTATTTACTACTCTGGCGCACTAGTACTCATTCTGGAACTCGCTACCCTTCCTCTATTTGCTCTTCTCTTATGTTGTCGATGCTTTCTGACATAATTTATAAAGCATTTTGATTATTGATCAAATAGAAAGAGTATAGTTACGGTTTCCGGGCTTAGAGAGACCGGAGTAGGTAATTAGTCGAAGCAAGGAAAGGAGGCTTCTGGCTCGGCTGGCTGGTCTAAGGCCGAGATTAATCGATTAAAGAAGTCTTGGCTGGTATGTCACTCTTCTTTCCCCACACGGCAAGGACCGCCCGCATGGGATGCGTACCGTTGTTACGATTGACCGTTCGAAGTCTTATCCGGTACAACTAATCAGAACCACCAGGCAACGTGAATCTCACTCTATAAAGTCAAAGTACTAATTGGCAGGTAATCAATATATGTAAAAGGACTCTTTTTGCCTAAGAGTTTGGTGTCGCGGATACAAAAGAGACTGTACAATCGAAGGTCCGATAGCTAAATAGGAATAGGAGGAGGACTAAGAAGGGAGAAGGATCCGATGCAACTCTATATCGATCCCCTGGTCGAGTGACCTTCGTACTGCAAGCCAGCCTTGAACTCCCGTTATCGCTGTCTCTATTCGTTTCCCGGATTGTGCCATCCTATTAGGGCGTATAGCCTGTCTTGTAATTATTAATTGGTAATTAGCTTCTTCCTTTTCCCCTTCCTCCGTTTCAAGGACTCTATCTAAGATGGCTCTTCCCCGGCTAGTCCTCAAGCCATGCCAGTAGCACCAGTGCTTGCTTGCAATGAGGTAACTCGCTCATTAGTAGCAGGCCTCTTTTTGTTTCCTACCTCGGAAGCTTCTAATTCACATCTTCTTTATGTCCCATGAGAGAAAATGGATCTCTAGAATCGGCTCTTAGAGAGATTAGCACTAGGAGTTTCTCACCTTTTTAATAGGCCAATTAGTGAAGAACAAGAAGAAGCTCTTGCCACTGTCGGCATAACTGCTGTTGGTGGTAAGGACATGGCCCGAAAACAAAGATTGAGATCTGTTCACCCTTTATACCGACCAGCTGTGGTGGGACATCCGGAGTTGCTGCACATCGCCAACGAGAGCACACATAGCACCTCTGAATCGACGGGCGATTTCTAAGGGTCCATATTCAATACAAAGCATCTTTCTTTCTAGCCGCACAGCTTTCAAGAGTGGATCGTCAAATAGAATGAGGCATTCCCACTTTCTTAAGGATCCGATCAAAGAGGTTGGCTAATAAAGGTCGGTTACTCTACGGGAGGATTCAATGGATCTTGAATCTTATTGATCTTATCGAGTTAGTTCTGCACCACCACAAGGCCCAAACCATACCTTGAGGTGAGAGAGGGAGAGACGAGGTTCGCCTAAGGACCAAGTCTCAACGAGTTCTTTCTTTTAGTGAAGGGACCCAGTACTTAAGCAAGAGGGGTCTCACCGATGGTGGATCGGAACCTAGGGCGACTTCGAAGACTCCCTTGTCTTATTTTTCTTAGTCGAAGCTATGCATGAGTGGATCTCTTCTTTCTCTTAATGCCACACGCCCTTATTATTAGAGAAAGGGAAAGGAAACTAATTGTTACTCATATCAAATGGTTCTCTCCGTCCGTATCATGAGATGGGCTACTGCGCGCTAACAGCTAACAAAAATAGGGCTTTCTTTTATAAAGAAAGAAATATGCCCCGCCGTTCAAAGGAGAGATATGAATACACCAACTACAGAAACTATAGACAAGAAACAGACTCTAAGCCGAACCCATGTCGTGGGCAGGGAGAGACAGGCAGCTAACACAGGACAGATCTCAGATATTAGGCTTGGCAACAGACGCAAAGATATGTGTTACACAGACGCCCTTACGACATTGAATCGGCTCACTCCGACGGTCCTTCGCTGGACTAACTGCTTCCTCTGCCTTGAGGAATGTTTCCCTAATGACTAATCAACCCCAACGGAAGAACTATGGTTTGGCTACTTCTGTATGGTCTTACCGAGAACCCTTCAGATAGGGTATCTCCATGTGTGACTATATTTGTTTATAATTTCATCATTGACCGGGTGAGGCATTCCATACATCTCTTTTATCTGGAGCAGATAGACCTAGAGCAAAGCCCTTCTTTCACTCACATCTGGTACCGTGGAGCAGTACCTATGGAAAGGATCAAGACCATAGGGGAGGGGTTTGACTTTCTATCAAGGCGGATTGAATAGATCAGTTTTCCAGCATTTAATGTCTCCGGCTCGAGCTCCAAGACCAGGACCTGAGCTATCAACCAGAGCGGTCCTACCTGAAGAGCTAGCTGACCATGCATTCCATGTTGCCGCCAGCTGCCCCACCTGCTGAAAGTATCTAAGTAGTAAGAAGCGGAAGCGGAAAGAGAAAGAGCAAGTGTAGGACTTCCGAAGGGCTTAAGGTTATTCCGCAACTGCACCGTCCCCCCATAACTCCAACAGTCAGAAGTTTCACCTGCGACGAAGACTTCTCACCTTATAGAACATAAGAACCTAATGGGAATGAAGGTCAGTTCCCCGGCAACATTACCTGACTTTGAAGCCGCAGCGTACACGCTCACTTCTCTTAACTAACCTACTCGGACGAGTAAAAGCCACCTGTGTTGTGGGAAGATTAACAGGTCAGGGAAGGCCTCAATGAAAGCCGAACCCTTATTGATTGCGCCAAACATTGCTTTAGAGGCTCTTACTAGATAGGGCGGCGGAATAGAGGTATCACTACTAGCTTTTAGTTTTAAGCAGGAAGCGGCGGTAGGGAATGAATGTTCTACTCTACTGTCAGCCATTTCATTCTCATTCGGACTGATTCGTCTTTTTTTTTCTAGCTTGATTGCGGGAAAGGTCAGCTGAAAGACGATATATCTTAATTCAAGCCTATTCCTTTGTGGCTGGCCCCAGTGCTTAATGTCAGGTTGCCTCCACATATGAAAAGTAAGCCAGCCGTATTAGCTCATCAACTCGCCTTAACGCACCGTCACTATATAGGGCCGGACTTGCGTACGGTATCACTTGCCTAACAGCTGCCAAAAGCGGAAGCTTCCATGTTGACGGGCTTATTGTCTCCTTTCTAAAGGGAAAATCAGAGAAGAAAAACTCCTCGGGCAATCGCTAACTGTTGCGACTTCCCTTTCGCTTACACCATTTCTTTGTGAATGCTCTTTTTGTGAATGCTCTTTGGCGCTCTACTTCCGCTAGCAACCAGCTTCGGATTCTCCTTAAGGCACCGTGTTCAGTAGGGATTTGAATAGAAACTCCATTTTGGGGCTCAATGTTGCTGGACTCTACTCCTCCCCGGGGGCTATGCCCAAAGCTTCAACCCCTAATGGATTAGCCGAGACGAACAGCCCTCTCTATCTCCCTAGTGGTCGATCCCCTCCCAGGCCTTGCAGTCGACTCTTTACAGAGCCTTGACTTCTTCGATCGGAACGGAAGGAAGGGACCTTTCTTTTCATGAGATCCCTGGTCAAGAGTTTGTGCCAATTTGTGAATTCAAATGAAAGCTTAAAAACGGGAGCTATTGGTGCGGTGAAACTTTTACAATTTACCGAGAAGCGTTACATTTTATACATTTTTATAGAGCTTTCGAATAACGAAATACTACTTACAAACCCTATTGAAGAAGATTGGCTCTCATGTTAGCAGTGCTCTTTCCTAAGTGCACAAAGAAAGGTAACTATTTCATTACTCGTACACAACAACAAGGGTCTTGAGACACTCGCCCTATTTAATATAAGCAGGAAAAGGTGCCTAATAATATTCCAATCTTGAGCACACTCGTAAAACAAATAAGCAAATAAGGAAGAAGGGCTATCTTTTCCTTCCAAGTCCATAGGTGAGATGAAGAAGAAAATGGAATGTGAATGCCGGGGGGAAGAGGGCTAATGAAAGAGTACTAGTGCCTCTTCACTCAAAGAGCCTTTATATGCTTCAAGCGCAAGAACTCTATTCAGAATTCGTAAGTTGATTGAAACAAGACCTGGTCTCATTCTCATCTTAGACACAATCATAGATAGGTGAAATGTAATATCCTTCTCACTCTTGTGTCGCATAAAGGTTTTTTCGAGATCCACAAATTCCTACTCGGATATCTTTCTCTTCTCGATTTTCAAGGTTTGTATTTCCGAAGAAACCCATCGGTGAACTTAATGGCATGGCAAACTCTTGTCTTATGTGTCGAATTTGTAGGGTTCGGTCAAAGCACTTAGGAACTTGAAAGGGGCAATTGGTTACTATCAGTGGTGAAGAAGAACTGTAAGTTTATAGAGGGCCTGTGCTCGAAGCAGAGGATTCCGCCTGTTAATAGCGAATCTCTCCTTAGGTATGTAAGAGTTTATTGGATTGGAACTGTAGGGGCAAAAAAGGTTATGGGCCTACGACTCCAACTCCATCTCCAGGGAACGCAACTGGCCTTAGGCCTGCAATTGGATCTAAAATATTAGCACCAGAGATGTCATTAGTAAGTACTGAAACCTATCACTCTTTCTCGATCCAAGACAAAGATAAATAGAAGCCCTTCTCTCTTAAACTAGCTCGCTGGCTGTAATGGACTCTTGGATTGCCCCAATAAAAGCCTATTTAAAGGGCCCTAAAGAGCTTTCTATCTCACTTGTTTGCTAGTGCTGTTACGGGCACTGAGGCTGTCCCGACATCGATTAAGGGACCAAAAGGATAAGAAATTACTCGCGAATAAAGCGAAATCTAAAGATAGGGGGAGGAATTCTATTTCTTATATTTCTTAACTAGCTTACAAGGACTCAGGAATGAAAAAGGCGGAAACTTCTACTATCTAGGGACTGGTCGACTATAAGTCAATCCTACCGAAACCCCTTTGTAATTTTGAATTCCTGCCTGCCCTCGAAAACACATAGGTGCCATAGTCGAATAGTTTTAATTAAGAAGGGAATCTTGGGAGTTCTTAGTCTCATAGAATCCTTTTCTCGGACCTTCGAGATTGCTGTTAAATAGGTTAAGAAGGGTAAAAGTTGTCCAAGTCATTCAGTCCTAAGCTGAAAGATAAGTCTGGAAAGGGGGGAAGGCCTTTTGTTAACACTCACCCAAGAATCAGCCACTTATTCTTTCGATGACCAAGTCCTATCCTATTCAATTCAAGCCAGCCTCAGTCAAGCTGTTGTGCTCGCACAAGGCCTTTAAGTAGGACCTGCTCAGGCCAAAGAAGAGAGGAGGCGATCTTCTGCTCCAAGAATAGGATAAAGAAGGATGCCATTGAAAGAAAAGAGAGTGACGGAACGACATCTGATCCCCATTCACTCAAGAACGGAAATCACTCCCTATTCCCTATATAGAAAGACATCCCGGAAGGAATCGACAGATGCTCCGGCGCTTACCACACTTCCCAACAACTCAAGTAAAAGCCTGACTATTGAGGGCATAGATGAAGAAGAAGGTAAGGCCCCAACCAACCACGAAAGATAAAGAAGTCCCTGATGCAGGAATAGTGACTTGCTTCGTAAGGAGGTAAAAAAGCATTGAAACGGACTACGCAGACTGGAGAGCTTCATGGCTGGTAGGACAGACTCACTATTCTATATATACGAAATAACGAGACAGATTCGATCCAACCAAAAGTTTCCTTCCCTTCGGCTACCTTGTTCCCTCAATGACCCTCCTCTCTCCCGTCTAGGGACTCAATGAAGGAATTCATGGATGACCAATCTCATGAGAAATGAAAAAAACTGTTGTTGATCTTCCTGACCAATTGATCACATCCTCGTATACATACAATTTGATCATATTAGGCTAGGGTAAGCCAAAAACCCGCACCTAAACAAAAACATAGAAAGAATGGGTCTTCTCCTAGTGGGGCAAATCCCCTTTTCAATGAGGTGGGTAGGCTCCCTCAGCCTGGGAACAATCTCTTTCAGTAAGAAGAATTTCTTTATTGTTTGTTGAGGAACTAAACCATTAGTGATGGTGCAAAGCACTATGTAGACTTCATCCGAAGCGGTTGTTCTCTCTGCTTATCTCTTTAAGAGAAGCAATTCCTTTACTCTACCCTGGGAAAGGTATCGAGAGGAAGGCTATTAAGGCAATTCCATTGTGGGCTTGTCCTCAGTGGGTTCGGCCTTGAAAGAGACAGGCGAACAGGGATAAGAATTCTCCGAGTTGGTACGGTTCACCGAAGATGGTTTAGCATGCATGGTTCGTTCATTTCATAGAGAGGTGTTTTCGTGCGTGCATTCCAACATTTGTTACGGTTCCTTCGTGGACCTCCACCTCCTGTCTTTCGTTTTACTGGGCAGACATAAGCTGTAGTTTATAAGGAATACCCTTCGCATGTTCATTCCTCCCTCTGTAAAGTTATGTTTACTTTGGGGTCCATATTGCAAGGTGGATGGGCGTCTCAGTAGATTATTTCGGGACACTCACTTAAAAGTCTCTCTGGACCACTCTTCAGAATGTGGCAAATAGGGGAACCCTTAGTAAAGACACCTTCCTTGAGGAAGAAGGTAAATGCCATGGAAAATTACAACGAAAGGCGGAACGCAGGTCAAGAGCGCTGGACAAAAGGATTTCACGTGCTATAGTCAGTCAAGACAGTTTAAGTTGGAGTGACAAAAAGTCCAACTAGTGGCATTCCCCTTTGTAGCAGTTCCTGGCTCTTACTCTTAAATTCGTCCCTTTACAGCCGAGGGCGAGGTGAGTTCGCTGCCAGCTTCACTATCACTATATCGCTACTTGCAGGCAGTGTTAGTTCCGTTTCAGGCACCCGAAGTCGAGACCCTTAAAAGTCGTGGGGGTCCAAGGACCTTCGATTATGGGATTAGCGGGTCCTTGTGACTTGACAGAGAGCTTTATATGGCCCTTGGGCAAGAAAATGGATCCTTATAACAGTTCTCACTCTGTGCAATATGTGAAATGCAGATGGGAAAGTTCACAGACTTAAAAAGACCATACGACACGGAAAAGAAAGGTGTCACCAATACACGATTGGCTGTTAACACACTTGGATAAGAGCTCGCAGGGAAAGGAAAAGGCAAATGGAATTCACACGCCGCTTCCTCTTTTATCTTGTTTACCTTAAGTGCCTGCTCTTTGGGGGACCCGACCGTTGCCCTTTTATCCAATGATGTTTAGCAATCGAAAGGACCGGTCAAACGAACTGATTCGTTTCCTAGTATCCGATCCGTCATTGTAGAGGGACGCTGCAAAGGAGTCGACCTCTCTTATTGGAGTCGTTGATCGCTCCTCCCGTTGAAGCCTCGGGCTTCGCCTCTTCGTTCCACTGCGTTGAACTTCGGTATTTGACCTTGGGATGGGAGTTAAAACTCCCTTTGACCGATGTTCCCTTTCTTGTCTTTTAGTCACTTGATCGACCCTTGGATTATGGCACTCCCTTTGTCAAGGTCCTTGGGTTTAGCCTTAAGATCAAGCCAAAGAAAGGAGCAACAAGTCCACAGGACGCTTAGCTCTCCGTCTCGGCCTTGCCTTCTTTTTCATGGTTTTGAGAGTTGAACTCCGAGGTGTTACCTCTTTCTTTCCTACTACTACTGTACTTAATTAGACTACAATTGTTGCCTCGCTTCATGAGGTTCAACCAGAATTCACATCTGTCTTATCAGACCGCTTAAGATCCGTTAGGGCGCCACCCCCCGTCACTTGCAGTGGTTAGCTGCACGATCGGAATTGAGTCTATTCTATGCTTACAAGCGAATAAGCCCCTTCGGGAAGGCTTAGATTGCTCACAGGATCAAAGCACTTTCTTTATCAAAATCAAAAGACACTTTCTCTCTTCTTTGGCTTGACAATATGACAGAGATGGGCCCTTGAGCCTGGGCTTTCTTCTTTAAAGCCTTGAGCCGGGTATGAACTCGATTATTGGTCGGATCTTGCTGGGTATTCCCACTTTGCTTGGATGGCGCCTTTCGCCTTTGATTAGGACTTTTCCGCATTTCATCTCAAAGAGGATCTAAGCTAACTAAGCTAAACAGTGCTTTTCTCTTCCTAAACCCAAAGAGTAAGAGTAAAGCATTCCAATTTCAGGGCTTAGCTTAGGCCCCTTCCTAATCTAATGCCATGCCCAACCAATGCCGAATCCAAGACCTGGTTCACGCTTGAAAGCCAGAGCTAGATTTGGTTACCTCCTTCCTAAAAGAAAAAAGGAATCTCGTTTTGGGGAAAACGCTCAATTTAGACTTGTAAACTTAATAAAAAGCTTATTGAACTTCCTTCTTGAGACCCTCCTCCTATTATTAAAAACAACAATAAAAGTAGTCCACTTTTGGTGCCTATATGTATAATATATTGTTTAGATATTATTAATATCGATATTAATAATATAGACATAACCAGGATATAAAAAATTTTCTTTTGGGGTTCTCCAAAGGATCACCAGCTTCGACACCAAACAAAAATTCGCCAATGTATATGTTGTACTTCTGGGGAATTGTTGCTTTAATCGTTATCCTATCCAAAGATTTTTAAGTATATTGCGAGTTATAAGCGATATCTTTAGTTCAAACTTTTTTGTGTTTTTTCTATCTATCTTTGTTTGATTTGAGCGGCACACACCCTTTTTTTGTTCGATTTCGTTGTGTTTTGTTCGAAAGTCTTCTCGGTGGCTTAAATTCCTTCCATAATGCAGGGAAGGTGAAGAAGACACACTCTCCTTTGTTCGAGCTTTTATGGTCTCTTTATAATGAAGACTACTTTGGTACAACAAGAGGTATATAATTGAATACACCTTATACTTCTTATTCCAATCCAATCCCTCTCTTCTCGAATGAATGGAATGAGCAGGTAAGTACATTCATCTTCCACCTTGACTAAGCATGATTCCCCGGTCGATTGAGTCGAAACTTACCTTTGTACCGATTTCCCTCTAGGTAGCGAGTGATTCAGACAGCCCGATATTTGTCTTTTTTTCTATTTCGGAATATCGGGCAGTGAGATCGGGATACGCGTTAGCAGTCTGGGCCATGGAACTACACTTACCTGCAGCGATACAACACCGATCAGATGATATTGCTGCCTTAGCTCTCCCACTGCGTGTATGAGTATGAGCAGAAGCTTCTATCACTACTCAAGTGGAATGGTATTGACTACCATTTGTGGTTTCTTTATTGTCGCAAGTGCCTCACCCAGGGTCCGAACAGGAGGAACTAGGTTGTGAAGCCTAATGGTATGATTTCAGACCATGCTTGGGGCGCTTCCGACTGTCTTAGTGCTTTTGAAGTATCCATTGAAATCTCTCTTTCAGTGCCCGGTTTCCACAAAGCATTGCCCTTCGTAGCTGCATTAGGAGACATTAGATATACTCCGGTGATACACTAAGAGAGTCAGCTAGGTAGTACACAATGAGGATTCCCCGCCTGACATCTAGGAAAGCTCCTTTCTGCTGTGCTTGCCACTACTGCCTAATAGGGTTTTCGAGTAGAATAAGTAGGCTTTTTTTCGATTGAAGCTCGAACCATTTCTGATGATTGAGCCTTTCCTGAGTCAGTGAGAAAGCTCTGCTTTAAGCTTTTCTTCAGAGTTCTAGCAAGCCCTTCTTTGACCGGGCATTTCTGCGAGTTGATTCTACACCGAGGTATTTTCTGCCACATCTCATACCCGTAGTACCGGGTCTTAACCACGTAATCAAAGGCTTTAAAAGGTCTCTGCAGTGGAATATTTTTTATGTGCAGGACCTTCTGCTTGCACACTTGAGCAAATTATATATATAGCTAGCTACTTAGTAGGTCTATGGCCTGCCCCCACAACAAGAGCATAACCAAATGGAAATGTGGCTGGGCTCAGAAAGAAAGGAGGAGTCGAGATTTAAGGCTTGTATAAGGAATCAATGAGGTGAATTGAGCTAGGTTACAGTACTTTGAGGAGAAATCCCTTACTGAATGAATACAGTTCTACTGTATTTCACAGTCTTCCTCGAGTATTTTCTTCTGCGACCATTCCCACTGGAGGTGCGATGTCTCCGGTTTAGACAAAGAAAGCGTCCGTTCACGTCAGGGCTCTTGAACTATACGGCTTTTTGGCGTCGCCATATCTTGCTGGAGGCTGATTTTAGGAAGGAAAGGGGACGCGATAATCCTTTGGAACTTTTCTTTTAGCAAGCCCCTCCTGGTCATTCGACCGATCAAGCTATTTGATATGGATCGACTCGAAGAAGCAACCTGACGCACTCCGGCTTGAAAGCCTACGTTTGTTGGAATGACTGATCTGATTCCAAGGCTGGCTGTATAAGTGACTGATTCCGCTTCCCTCCGATTTCAATCTGCTAGCAACTCCGATAACCTCTAAGGATTCGGTAAACAGGTTAGCCCCAGGTACGCTTGGAGCTGGATTGAATCCGTAGTTATAGAGAGGGGTGAGTACTACACAAGCTCGTAAGTCAAGTACGAAACGAGCCTTGTCTACGAAGCCTCATCTTGCTTGCTTCTGGTGAAGCTTCTAGCTTTAGATAATAAGCATTCTGGTATGGCAGGAAGACTACTTTTTAGGTCGACCACAATACAAGTCATGAGCGATAGCGAAGCCAAGCCGTATAAAGGCGAGCAGCCCTTATAGCAATAGCAAACGACCTACTTATAGCCCTCTTCGATACGTGACTGAATCGACCGAATTGAGTAGAGGTGCCCGAGTGGAGCTGATATACCTGGACCACGTCGAGTGGTACCTGGGTGAGAGAGTGTTACGGCAGTTTGGGATTGGTCAGCCGGTTCCTGATCCGCCACCACGATCCTTCCATGCATCGCGGACGGGTGGAGCTGCTAGATATAGCTTACTGGACACTTTCAGAGATCAGATTAGGCACTTCAATGCTGGAGGAGACTTCTTCGAGATGCATTTGACCGACCGCGTATTGTGTGTGATGGATGGCATTTCTCCGACAGGAGCACTGTACTCGAGGTCCATGAACTCTAGTCAATATGAAATTGGGGGAAGCAAAGTCGAAGGTAAGCAATTATGTTTAGTCTCTTAATCCGGGTTGAAACCCTTTTTGAATCCGGAATTCCATCTTTTGGTGGGCACTCTAAGTCAGTTCGGTAGGTTTCGAAGCATTATTCAAAAACAGGTAAAGGGATTGATTAGTTCACAGCAAGGCTACCTTCACTTTCAGCAATGGTTTCAAGCGGAATCCATCTTTCTACTTCCACTTCCGGAGTGAGTCAAGCTCAGTCTTTATACTGGGAAAGACAGAGGTACAATGAAATTGTTGAGGATAGAGTCTGAGGTAATTGCTTGAGGATGAAAGAATATGTTTTGATCGCATTTCCCTCTTCTCCTGGAGTTGTGGGATTGATTCTTTCGAACTAGTAAAGCAGAGTCAAGCGGTGAAACGGAATTTCTATCATAGCTGACCCCGTTTTTAGCAGGGGTCGTTCTCGCCTGAAGTAGGCCATAGGTCAAGGAAATGGGGGATCTAGGTCACCTGTCTCCGTATCCGTCCCAATGCGTTCTTCCTTAAATCATGTCGGTGGAGTGCCTTCATCCTTTGTTAGGATTTGGATTCTTTAAATATTTTTTATTTTTTTGATTAAAAAAAAAGTAGGAAATTAATAATAAGATTGATATAGAAGATAAATACAAAAAAAGATAAGAGGAGATGCGTCCACCCCCTACATATTTTATACTTTCTCCTACAAAGAAACTCGTAACACCAACCCCATTCGTAATTCCATCAATTACTCGTCCATCAAAAAAATGAGTTAGTTCCACTAATCCTCTTATACCCTTAGTTAAGGATGTTTCATAAAAGCATCTATGTAACCACGATTATATGACCAATTATATACCTTATTTATTATTTTATCCCAAAAAATTCTCTTAGGAACTTTTTTGGCAACTGAATTAATTAAATCCAAATTTTGTAAAGATGAATAAACAGGATTATATAAAAGAGACGCTAAAAATATTCCAAAATAAGATATACTGACTGAAAAAATTGCATTTTTAACAAATTCATACCAATCCCCATAGTTATTCAAATTTTTATGTAAAAGGTTTGTAGCCGGATTTAACCATTTCGATAATATATCAAAATCCATTCTTTCTTGATTGAAAGGAATTCCTATGGCTCCAACGAACAAAGTAAATAGGGCTAATGCAAACAGAGGGAATAACATAGTATTGTCCGATTCCTGGGGATACAAAAAAGTGTTCTTATTATCAAACTGATTAATAGTAATAAAGGGTCGTGTCATCTTTCTTACATTACCATCAAGTCGATATACCTTCTTCGAAAAAAATGAAGCCTTTTCATTTTCATTATTATTCGTTGTTAATAGAGTTAATAAACGCATTTTTTTTTAATTGTTTTTTGACCTTCTTTACCCCATAGAGATATTGAATAGAACAAGCTACTTTTTTTCCACTGTAATTTTTACAATGAACATTAAAATATCCTTCAAAAGTAAGTAAATAGATCCGAAACATATAAAATGCGGTTAATCCTGTCGTTAAACAAGCTATTATTGCAAAAATAGGTGAGTACAACCAACTATCATTAAGAATTTCATCTTTGGACCAAAAACAAGCAAGAGGCGGAATACCACAAAGAGAGAGTGTACCTAATAAAAAGGTATTTTTTGTAATTGGCACATGTTTTGTTAAACCACCCATAAGAACCATATTCTTACTTTTATCTGGAGAATATCCAACAATAGCTTCCATTGAATGAATAATCGATCCGGATCCTAAAAACAATAATGCTTTCGAATAAGCATGAGTAATCAAATGAAATAAAGCAGCTTGATAAGACCCCATACCTAGGGCTAACATCGTATAACCCAATTGAGACATTGTGGAATAGGCCAAACTTTTCTTAATATCTTTTTGAGCAAGAGCTAAAGTAGCTCCTAATAATATTGTTATTATACCTATCAAAGATATTAGATTCATTATGTAAGGTATGACTATGAAAAGAGGAAAAAGGCGAGCTACAAGAAAAATTCCTGTTGCTACCATAGTAGCAGCATGTATAAGAGCCGAAATAGGAGTAGGCCCCTCCATTGCATCGGGTAACCATACATGAAGGGGAAATTGAGCCGATTTAGCAACCGTACCAACAAATAAGAATAAAGCACACAAAGAAACAAATAAAAAATTTGTCCCATTATTATAAATCAAGTTATTAAATATTTCGAACAAATCCCGAAATTCGAAACTACCTGTTATCCAATAAAGACCCAAAATTCCTAATAATAAACCAAAATCCCCTACACGATTAGTTACAAACGCTTTTTTACAAGCATTTGCCGCAATAGGCCGTGTGAACCAAAAACCTATTAATAAATATGAACACATTCCAACTAATTCCCAAAAAATATAAATTTGTATCAAATTAGAACTAGTAACTAATCCCAACATGGAAGCATTGAAAAAACTCATATAATAAATAAATCTCAAATATCCTTGATCATGAGACATATAATTGTCACTATAAATAAGAACCATAATTCCAACCGTAGTGATTAATATTATTTAATAGAAGTAAGTGGATCAATCAAGTAGCCGAACTCTAAAGAAAAATCATTATTGATGGTCCAAGACCATACATATTGATATATAGAACTGCTATTTATTTGATGAATAGACAGATTGACCGAAAAAGTCATATCTATACTTAACAATAAAACACTAGTAAAAGACCACATACGCCGAAGATTTTTTGTTGCTGTTGGAAAAAGGAGAAGTCCCACTCCTAGTAACATAGGAATTGGAAGTGGAAGGAAAGGTATGATCCATGCATATTGATATGTATGTTCCATAAAAAAATAAAACCCTTTTATTCTTAATTACTTGTTTCCGATTCACCGGTTATTATCTCTTTTGAGATTGAAAGGAGTCAATAAAAAAAAAAATCAAGATATACAAGAACTTAAATAGAATTTTATAATTATTTTGAATTGTTATCAAATACTTCAAATATTCAAATCAAGAAGTTACAATTGGAAAAATGATATGACCAAATTAGTACTTACTATTGAAAGGTAAATACTTAGTTATTAAATAAGATATTTATGAAGAGATATAAAATGCAAATTTTATATTACGATAATTTATATCTATAGAGCAAGGATAAAGAATTACACCAAAAATAGGACTATTTTATGATATGAATCATAGGATCTACTCCGGTCAAGTAACTTCACCCAAGAAACTAAGATAAGAACTAGTTATTTTAGTTAGTTTATTCGGAATCAGTAACTAATTCATTGTGTAACTGATTGATTCTCTTCTATTCAAAATACTGCTATTCCAATGAATAGATATTTATGTTTATAGGAAAGGTTATGATATCCAGCACTTTACTTTATATAACATAGAATTAAATAAAGGAATTACTAAACTGGCTTTTATCAAGTCATGTAACCTTTAACAGATTAGATTAGCTACAACAAATTAGATTAATTACTAGTCTCATTCGAATTTAAAAATTTTAATTAGGTGTACTTTTTCTTCGAACTTGATCAATTAATATAAAAAGAGATTAAAGTTTTTAATTAGGTAAAAGTTGGGTTCAAAAACTTTTCGATGTATTTTATTCCATTTATAAATGCAGCACGACAAAAATAGACAGAAATATAAATGGAAGCCCTTTGGGTTCTTTATTTTATATTTTTTCAACTTCAACCAATTCTATTTCTATGGCACAACGGATACTATAGATTTGAATGAGTATATAGTATATAAAGGTACCAATCAGTACGAATTATTCTTTCTTTCGGATATTGTATGAAATAGAAATATACAATTTTTTTGACAAAATCATATATTGTTTTTCTTTTTTTGTTCTTAGTAAGATTTTATGCGATTTTCAATTTTCCATCTCTATATATAAAATATTATTATTATTTTTTTATAAAGAGAGTATCATCTAGAGAATAAATAGATCGATAATGAATAGTAACGATTTGTTTTGAACAATAACTAGATGTCTTTGACATCCAACTATAACAATGAGTAGCCTCTTAGTTTTTGAATGGCAGTTCCAAAAAAACGTACTTCTATGTCAAAAAAGCGTATTCATAAAAATTTTTGGAAAAGGAAGGGATGGTGGGCCGCGTTAAAGGCTTTTGCGTTAGCGAAATCTCTTTCTACCGGGAATTCTAAAAGTTTTTTTGTGCGCCAACTAAATAATCAAACGTTAGAATAATCTGAATCGTCCTGACTCGAAAAAGTCTAATTTTGAATATAAAATGAATGATTTCCATTCCTTAATTGTTTTGAACGGATCAATATGAACTGTAATTCGCTTCGCTCGTATGATATGTCGAATAAGAATTCTTCTGTCTATTGAATTCTAAAAATGGTACTTTTTTTTTGTTTGAAAAAAAAAAGAAATAAAGACAAGATACAAGGTTTAACATTTCTTTAAAGTATGTTTTATCATTTTCGAGATGGGGATTCTTATTTTCCCCATCGACTCATTTGTCACAATAATATTTTTCTTTTATTTAGAAGAGAAAATATAAGATCTTTAATCAAAATAAATCAATGGGTCGTTGTCGTTGAAACTCATTTATTAAGTTTCAAATTTGTTTTGTAACTTTCGGAATCATTATTTCTCTGAATCAATATATACTCCCGCCTTCAATCTAATCGATAAAAGACCTTTTTTCCTATTTAGGCAGATATTTTGTACGAAGAATATATCAATTTTTAGTGATCCAAAATAGATACTATGTTTGCACTGTAAGATCGACTAAGATATATCTTTATAACTCTATATTCCTTTCCTTTATCAAGCATTTTTTAAAGTACGGTAAAATTCTGATAGAAATAAAACTTTTATTGTATATGATATATCCAGCCCAATATCTAATTGATTTGATAAATCCTAACACAAATTATCTACCCAACGAAAATCCTAACGATTAATACAATTTGTATACAAAGCTATACAAATATTTACATAAATTCTTTTGGATGTTGTTCTAAAATTGTGATACATAAAAATCCTATGTTTTTGTTCAAAATCCATTTTTTTTAGATTCATGAAATCAGATAAATGAGAAATG
Organism: Vitis vinifera; assembly: GCF_030704535.1. NCBI lineage: Eukaryota > Viridiplantae > Streptophyta > Magnoliopsida > Vitales > Vitaceae > Vitis > Vitis vinifera. The sequence continues at coordinate 18,082,611 of NC_081814.1, forward strand.
AATCAGTAAAAAATTTAAATGAGAAAGGGACTTTTCTTTTGAGTTATATGCATGAATTGAGGGCAGAACTATCTAGTTAAAACAGTTATATTCTAGGAAACAGAAACTGTGCGAAAACCCATTGTTAAGTTAAAAAAAAAACTGAGACAACCTAAAATGAACGGTAAAATCCCTATTTAAACAAATTTTTATTCATCAATTTTAATGTTTCCTAAAAAATATTGGATTGAATTGATTAGTTCATTCTCGACGATTGAATAATAATAGGTTATTATGATTTCGAGCAAGCCGCTATGGTGAAATTGGTAGACACGCTGCTCTTAGGAAGCAGTGCTAGAGCATCTCGGTTCGAGTCCGAGTGGCGGCATGGCATCTTCTAAAAGAGATACAATAATCCCTATAATGAATAATGAATTCAATTCCCGATTTTCATTCCGGGATCTTCTTTTTTTTATTTTGTAAAGACGAAGAAACAAATTATATTTATGATATTTTCGACTTTAGAGCATATATTAACTCATATCTCCTTTTCGGTCGTTTCAATTGTAATTACAATTCATTTGATAACCTTATTAGTCGATGAAATCGTAGGACTTTATGATTCATCATCAAAGGGCATGATAGCTACTTTTTTCTGTATAACAGGATTATTAGTCACTCGTTGGATTTATTTGGGACATTTCCCATTAAGTGATTTGTATGAATCATTAATTTTCCTTTCATGGAGTTTCTCCATTATTCATATAGTTCCATATTTGAAAAAACATAAAAATCATTTAAGCGCACTAACCGCGCCAAGTGCTATTTTTACCCAAGGATTTGCTACTTCAGGTCTTTTAACTGAAATACATCAATCCGAAATATTAGTACCCGCTCTCCAATCCCAGTGGTTAATGATGCATGTAAGTATGATGGTATTAGGTTATGCAGCTCTTTTATGTGGATCATTATTATCAGTAGCTCTTTTAGTCATTACATTTCGACAAGACATAAAGATTCTTTGTGTAAAAACAATCATTTTTAAAATAAGTCATTTTCCTTTGATGAGATCCAATATATGAATAAAGGAAACAATGTTTTACAAAACACTTCTTTTCTTTCTGTTAGGAATTATTACAAGGCCCAATTTATTCAACAATTGGATCATTGGAGTTATCGTGTTATTAGTTTAGGGTTTCTTTTTTTAACCATAGGTATTCTTTCGGGAACAGTGTGGGCTAATGAGGCATGGGGATCATATTGGAATTGGGACCCAAAAAAAACTTGGGCATTTATTACTTGGACCATATTCGCGATTTATTTACATACTCGAACAAATAAAAATTTGCAAGTCGAAAATTCTGCAATTGTGGCTTCTATGGGCTTTCTTATAATTTTTATATGCTATTTTGGGGTCAATCTATTAGGAATAGGGCTACATAGTTATGGTTCATTTACATTTTCATCTAACCTTTGAATTGAGGAAAGAACTGATGAATACAGACACAGGGTAGTGTATATATATATAAACTTCATGTAAGCCAGGGAAAACCAGAACCATTTGAATCACTGCACTACTTGATGAAAATGGTTCTCACAAACGCCAAACGTATTCAATTCATTTTTTTTTTTACTTAACTCAAGAGGAGAAAAAAAAAAGAAGTCTTTTTTTCATTTTCATTGTACAGCGAACAATTTTAAAAACCATAGGGTTAATTTTTTATTTTTTGTTTTATTCATGAAAACTATCTATAAAAAAATTTAGATAGAATAGCTTCAACCTTGTCAACTGATAATGAGAGAACGAAATCCGGGTAAATACCAATACCTATTACGGGTAGAAAGATAGAGATCAAAACAAATAACTCTCGCGGTCCAAAAAAAAAAAAAAAAGAGTTTGGGCCATTAAATAGCTTGTATCCATAGAACATCTGGCGTGACATAGATAATGAATAAATAGGAGTTAATATCATTCCAATTGCCATTACAAAAGTAATTAGTATTTTTGGCATTGGGATAGCTATTCTGCCCATCTCGTCGAGATAAACAAGACGTATTCTATCATAACTGGTTCCTGCCAAGAAAAAAAGCGCAGCACCAAGAAATCCATGAGAGATTATTTGTAAAATGGCTCCGTTGAGTCCCGTATCGGTTATAGAACCAATTCCTATAATTATGACACCCATATGAGATACAGAGGAATAGGCTATTCTTTTTTTTTAATTACGTTGACCAGAAGATGTTGAAGCTGCATAGATTATTTGCATTGTACCTACTACTACCAACCAGGGAGAAAATATAGAATGAGCGTGGGGTAATAATTCCATATTGATCTGAACCAAACCATACGCTCCCATTTTTAATAAGATTCCAGCTAGAAGCATACAAGTACTATAATGTGCTTCTCCATGGGTGTCTGGTAACCATGTATGTAGTGGGATAATCGGTGATTTGACAGCAAAAGCAATTTCTAATCCAATATAGAATATTATTTCCAATGCCACAGGATACGATTGATTAGCTGATGTTTCAAAATTGAATGTTGGTTCGTTGGAACCATATAAGCCAATACCCAGAACCCCCAGTAAGAGAAAAATGGAACCTCCTGCAGTGTACAAAATAAACTTTGTAGCTGAGTACAGACGTTTCTTTCCCCCCCACATAGATAGAAGTAGATAAACCAGAATTCATTCTAACTCCCACATGATGAAAAAAAGTAAAAGGTCCCGAGAAGAAAATGATCCTATTTGACCGCTATACATTGCTAACATCAGGAAATGGAATAATCGGGAATCTCGAGTAACTGGCCAAGCCGCTAAAGTAGCTAAAGTGGTGATAAATCCCGTCAGTAAAATGGGTCCTATAGACAGTCCATCTATTCCTAATCTCCAGTCAAAATCAAAAAAATTGATCCATTTATAATCCTCCACCAGTTGGATTAATGGATCATTTAATTGGAAATGATAACAGAATACATAGGTTGTTAGAAGTAGTTCTAACATACATATAAATATAGTATACCATCTAATTACCTTATTTCCTCTATGAGGGAGAAAAAAAATTAAGGAACCCGCGGATATCGGCAAAACTATAATTAGTGTTAACCAAGGAAAATAATTCGTAGTAAAGACAAGATATACTTGAACCAGAAAAACCGGTTCTCGAAAAAAAATATATATATATTATTTTCGAGAATGGGTTTTTGTCGGTAAAAAAAAAATAAAAATGTATTCAAGTAGAGTTTTCTAGAACGTATCAATAAGCTAGACCCATGCTGCGAGTTGTTTCATGCCATAAATAAACCCGAACACTCAAGAAATCTGTTGGACAAGCAGATTCACATCTCTTACAACCGACGCAGTCTTCTGTCCTTGGAGCATAAGCAATTTGCTTAGCTTTACATCCGTCCCAAGGTATCATTTCTAATACATCTGTGGGGCAGGCACGGACACATTGAGTACACCCTATACATGTATCATAAATCTTTACTGAATGTGACATTGGATCTATAAATTTTTAAACGTCATAAAATTTCGATCTAGTAAATTTATAAATGAATCATATATCTAAACACTAGATGAATCAATGACTTACCAGAATTTTTCTAATCAATTTACTTCTGGATCGACTCATGAGAGAGGGCCAAGATACTTTGATTGATTTCTTACGTTTTCGCAAACATAATCATACGTTACGTATTATACATGCTAATTTGAATTGATGAATATTCAAATTTCTATATTAATACTACTTATTCAACAAATTCGATTGATTGATACGAGTTGATTTTCTATTACGATAAATTGATGAAACAATAGCTGGTCCAATAGCAGCTTCAGCGGCTGCAATAGCTATAACAAAAATTGATAAAATGTCTCCTTTTAATTGTCGATTATAAAAAAAATCAGAAAATGTTATGAAATTTATATTAACTGCATTCAGTATAAGTTCAAGACACATAAGAGCTCTAACCATATTTCGACTCATGATCAATCCATAGATACCGATAGAAAATAAATAGGCACTCAAAACAAGTACATGTTCGAGCATCATTGATCAACTCCTTATCAATCTCGATTCATTTCATTTAAATATGAACAACAATTCAACCGGTTGGATTGACTAGAATATAACAAATATAACAAGTACGGAACAAAAAAATATATTAGTAATAGATCGAACTAAAAGCATTTCTATTTTATACATGAAGAATCTTCAAATATAATTGAAGGGAAATGAATGTGATAAGATAGAAAAAGTTTTGATTTGGATTTATTTCTTGATTCTCTTTGGCTGTCTTCTCTGATATTGAATAAGTGGACTCTCTTGAATCATTTCATAACCTTGGTTCAATACGCCTCAATCCCTCTCAGCCGAAGGCTAGAAATAGGCTCAATCGAGTACTACCAAAATGCATCCCTTCTTTTAGCAGGAGCTTTCACGGTCCTGCATCCTTCTTCCTTAGCGGGATTCTAGCTTGCATGGTCCTCTTTCTGAGTTCTGTGGTTGCTGATGTTTCTATTGATTTGTTTAAGGCCGCTTTCAAGGTTCGGTGTGAAAGGCAGGGCTTCTACGCCCAGTTCATCGACAGCACCAAATCAGAAGTTGCGGTTTTCTAGTCAAGGTAGAAGGGTCCTCGTCCTCTTAGAAAGGGTAGGCCGGTACTCAAGTTCTATGATTGCTGACTCTGATATGGATTAGTTCTGCCTTCAAGCAGAAGGAAGCAAGCCGGTGAGCCCATTCAGTTCTTTTCTCTGGTTCCTATCGGTCAATGAAAATCAATTCTATTTTTAAACACTGCACCCGGGAACTCTATGTTAATATAACATTAAATAGGGCCGGTAGCGAACGGAACTAAGTCAAGGTTTGTAAGAATCAGTAGTAGCTAATTCGTTTATCGTGCTTGTTCGCGAGCCAAGAAAGTATCCATTTCAATATGTAGGAGTCAGTGGGGGTTTTCTTTGTATGGGTCAATGTAATTGAGGAAGCAGTGGGGATTTGATTCTCTGTTTATAAAACGCGGGAAATAAGGCAACTCAGCTCTAGTAAAGGTGGGTCTTACCTTGGTTTAGTTTAATTAGGTTAACCCCTCCCCTCTTTGAGTTGAATATGGACTTTTTCAAGTAAGGGCAAGTAAGTACCAGCTAATGCTTTCACTTACAGGCAGTTTAGGAGAAAGGTTAGCGGCAGAAGGCACTACGATAGTAGTGACCATAGGCGGTAGGACAGCGACGAAACCGATAGTACTGAGAGTCGAGTTAAGAAGTTCAGATTTCATAACCAAAGAGAGAAGGATCAACCCTCCAACTAGCCATCCTTCCCATTCCGCAAGAAAAGAGAAAGGAGAAAGAGTCAAGCTAAAGATCTCAGTCTAGTAAAGCTAAAACTTACCTCTACGCAAAGGTTGCTTACTACGGGGTCTCCTTGTGGGCAGAAGAAGCAGTTTCATCTCAATCCGTTCGAGTCAGGGCAGGGGAAGCTGTGAGCTAGTCAAGTAAAGGAGCAGCTGTGAGCGCATAGAAACCGCTTGGAGAAGGACTTATACTCTTGGAGAATGACTTAGAATCGGTACCGTCGAGGTCCCATCCATGTTCAAAGAACAGATGCAGCTAACCAACGGGCAAGCAAACCTGTAGCAAAACGCTTTCACGCAGGGGTAGAAGTAGAAGACCTTACAGGAAGCCCCAGGGATATTTAAGAGGTAAGTTTACTTGTCGTTGTGAGCTGTAGGTTAGTTGGCAACTTTAGTAGTTCAGTTCCGTCTCATTGAAAATAAGGAAAGGCCGGCGGGTAGCTTCAGGAGAAAGAGAGCAGAGCGGTGAAACAACGTAGTTGGGTTCCGTCGTTCAGTCGAAGGTGAAGAGAATACAGAAAAATTCGAGATGAAGCATGAACAAGTAAACTTCCCCTCGTTCAGTGCCTTAGGTCAAAGAAATGCTTTAGGGAAAGCTGAAGCGAAGGAGAAGGGGCGTAGCGGAATTCTAGTTCAAATAGAACTATAGCAGCTCACGAACCAGTCAAGAACTCACCCTCACCACTCAATTTGGAAGAAAAGGAGAAGCTGTGAGCACAGAATCATGTAATCCGATGTGAGGAAAAGGATTTGTTTATGGGCTTGATAGCTTCAGGAGAAAGTGATTTTCTGCCGAGTGTTAGGCCAGTAGAAAGCTGTTTCAAGCGGTTCTGTCGTTAGAAGTGGGGAAGATCAATTGAGCTAGTCAACCTCCTCTACTCAAAGCGGGACTCCCTCTTAGGCATCATCCGCTTTCAAGCTGAAGGAAGAAAGCCGGTGTTCATACGATAGTTGCTCACTGTAGCTGTAGGGGTGGGGCAACGAAGCTTCTAGTTGAGTGAAGAAGTGAAGTAGGGGGCTTCTCTTCTATTGAATCCAATCTCCGGCCTGTGAGAAAGTGATAATAGAAGGAGAAGTTGTGAGAAAGGAAACTGATTTTAGAACGTAAGTTGTGAGAAGAAAGTCAAGATAGTACGATAGATAGTAGTGAGAAGGTTAAGCTCAAAGAAAGTCTTAGTAGTAAGCTGTAGCCAGGTAGTTAGCAGCTTCAGGCAGTTGAAGGAGAAACTTCTATCTCTATCTCTTGTTTGGGTTGAGCCAGAGAAGTAATGAATTCGATTGACTTTAAAGAGTGTATCTATCGTCCTTTATAACGTAAATAGGATAGTCGTTCGATAAGTGAAATCCTTTACATTTCAATAGTGAGTCTGGCCACAATAAACTCTTTATCTTCCGAGTATAGCTTGCAAAGGCGCCGTCAGAGTTCAACTTGATGGAATTTGCTGGCTTCGGCTGTAGGACTATCTGATATGCAGTTTTGACTTTAATAGGAAGGAGATAAGCATTCCGATGTGGTGGTGCAAAGGGGTTGGAGTCGTTATAGAGGCTGGTTCTGATAAATGACTTTTTTTCATATATAATAGGGTTAATTTCTTTCTCAAGAGAATAGGGACGGGTCTAGTAGCGGGCAAAGCAGAGATGGCTCGAAAGAGGTCTGGTTACAGGTTTTTCAGGAAAGCTGGCATGACTGTCTGACTGTCGGAAAGCATAAGCGGTAAAAGGCAAAAGCAGTAGCAGTGAACATGACTGTCTTTTTCATATCAGGTAATTCCATTACGTTAAGCAAGAAGGAGCAATCAGTCTCATATGCGGGATAGGCTAGCGCATATCAAGCATTTGTAGCAGGCAGAATGGGTCTTCGGGCTGGCATTTCAAGCTGCCTTATTTTCATCCGGGGCTTGGCTGGTCCAAAACAAAATAGCCCGGTTATGCTTTGATGAACCCCTATTTAGAAAAAATAGTTGGATCCTTTGATGGTAGTTAAATGCTACCGCCTGGGTGGGATAACCTCGGGGAAAGCAGCTGATCATTGACTTTCATTCTCTTATTTCCATGCCCCTCGCATCCAGAGAAATTGAACCTTAGAAGGGTCCTCTCTAGGCACCGATCGATATCCGAGATTCGATGAAAGTATGGAAGGCAGTAGCTTTCCCAAAAGTTCAATCTTAAGGTCGGTACCTATAAGGAGTGAGAGGCTTCAAGCAGATGAGAAAAGTAGACCCTAGCCGCCCTTCCTTAACAAGATGGCTCGGAGCAAAGTCTTACGTTATATACTATAAGCGCAGAAGGAGAGTAAACACACAATGAAATAGGTGGAGAGTCACATTTCTTAATAATGCCCAAAAGCCCCGGACTAAGGCGTGACCATAGGATCTCACAGTGTCGGAATGAGTTGAGGACGAGATGCGGTGTCCAGTCGTATTGGTAGGGATCGCTATGCCACCTGTCTTTTTTGTCTTAGGCGTACTGCTTAGCAAAGCAAACGGTAGGTCATAGACTGGAGCAGACAGACTCAGCTACATCGTGAGAACTCTCTTCAACCGGATCAACAAAGGCAAGATCAGCTCACTTCCCCACTGACTCAATCAATCTATGGAAAGTAAATCCTAAACTTAACTTCGGAGTGGCAAGCAGCAGACACAAATAGGCTCAGTTCTTCGAGTTCAGTTGAAAAGTGGGAAGTCTTTGAGAAGAAAGTTAAGTAGTGAGCTGAACTAGATAGATAGTAGTGAATCGTCAACCATTCCCTCCCCGAATCCCTTCTTTCAATGGATCTTTTCCTGTGCTTAGGTTAGCTCTCTACTTCCATCTCTGTTTGCCTGTCCTCCTCGTTTATTTGTCTCCATAGGTTGTGATCGTCTTAACGCCAAATATCTCTTCAGGAATAAGCCCAGTTTAAGCCCCCTCATAGAGGTGTAGTGTGTATTAGTGGTCGCCTCGACGCCTCTTTCTTTAGGAAGAAGCCCAGTTAAAGCCCTTATCATAGATTACCAGTAGTCCCTTAAAATGTGGTAAACTTATTTTCTAGATGCACCTCGCCCAACCTCCTTGTGAGTCTTTCTTCTCCCAAAAATGTTCTGAGCTCAAGTGCTAATGTGGTCTGAGGGAAAGGATTTATTCTTGTCTGCTTAGCTTATTCTTTGGTCTACCACATTTCCGGTCAATGCTGCGAGTGCCCTCATTTTGAATTACGGATCCTTTCCGGCCCTCTTTCGCTTCGAGCTTTTGACTGTTAAAAGAGATCCGGCCCCTCTTGTTATATCTTTCGCAATTGCTGCTCGCTCTGGGGATCTACCTCGAATTCGATAGATTGATATCCTGCCATAAGTAATTGCTTATGGAGAAGAGAATTTTTTCTTTGTAGCTGGTCCTTCCATCCATCCACGAAATCTTTATTCACAAGATCTGATCAGATCTTCGATTGATGATTTTATGAAAGTAGGTTCGAATGAATTCCGTTCTTTCTCTATGTGATTTGGGTCTTTCTTGGTCACTAGCTCTGGTCTCTGGGTTTAAAACGTGAAGAATTGCCATTTTATGAGCTTTATAGGCCCGTTGAAGTCCCCGAAAAAAGGGGAAAAAGTAAAGTCTAAGCGCATATGGCACGAAAAGGAAATCCGATTTCACATTTCATATTCACTCTTTTTTATTCTCTAATTTTTTAGTAAAAAAAAGAAAATAAGATATCTAATTCTATCTGAATCAGACGAGCCGCCTCTAGCATTTTCATTTCGCGATTCAGATTCAGAGCGTGAATCTGTACATTCCTAAGAATCTGAAGAGGAGATCTCTCTCGATCTCGAATTGAGACTCGCCCCTCCCTGGAGGAGGCTTGGGGGAACCTGTCCCCCGATCTCTTGCGGAAAACGAGGCAGCTCATCCCGCTCAACCGCTTACCGATCGAGAGCGCGAGAGTGCTTCTTGCTCTAATTCTCAGGCGGCGGGCCCGTCTGCAGCGGTATTACACCAACTACCACTTCTGGTTCCGGACCCGGACCTAGAAAAATTCTCGCAAACCAGATTTGGCTCTACAAAGAGCATGCGTCAAAAGATGCAAACGAAATTCTTCAAATAGCGGAGAAAACCATTTCTTTAAAAAAAAAAGATAGCAAGTTCTATGCACAAGTTTTCTCAGTGCTTTCTAATTCACAAAGAAGTCTGTCTTTTCTTGAGTTGCATATTTCTGCAACAGGATAAAGGAAACCGATTGATAAACTTGCATGGAGCTGGCTATTCACTCACTTTTTTCTGCTAATGTGCAGCGGCGAAGCGCCGGGTTGTTGGTAAGGAGCGTGAGCGGGCGGGGGGCTCACACAAGTAAGTGAAGGACCCCCGTAGGGTCTTTCTGAAGTGTGGCCCACACACGGCCAGGGGGGAAAGAAAAGGGGGGGATAAGGGGAGCCTTAGCCCACTTAGAATCGAATTATAAACCGGCGTGGCGCTGCTGGATGCTTCTAATCAATAGAACAGGAAGAGGAGTCAGCCAAAAAGAAAGACCACCAAAAGTTACGACCACCAAGATACGCATAGTGATTCGATCTTTTGATCACCCATTTTTTGAAAACCATTTTTGGGGGCTTCCACCTTACACACGGAAGATTGGATTGCCTGAATCATGAGTCTTATATACTGTGTTACGATCACCTCATATTGATAAAAAGTCCAGAGAACAATTTGAAATGGAAATCAAGAAACAATTTCTGGTCATAAAAACAGAAACGCATGAATTGCGCAAGAAGTTCTTTCGGTTAAAACGCCGTGCGACTCGGAGGACATAAGACTTCTTGGTCAAGCCAAAAAGATTGCCGACAGGATGCTCCTACCCCACCATGCCTGGCCCTTTACCTTACCTTAAGAAGAAAGAGGGGGGTATGAAGCGTGGGAAACATTGCAAGAAGTGTATGATACAACAGGTAACCTTAAGGAGTGGCGGTAAAACTCTTGATTGATCAACGCGAGTGAACTGTGCTTAGACGCTTCGTAAAACCGCACCGATCTACGAGAGGAGCTGATGGATGAGTAGGCTTCTCCTTTCGATTCACGGAATGTGATCTGGGACACGATGGGAGTTTGCGTGCCTCGGTAGGAAAGAGATCACCGGAGTATAGCACAAGATCACCTTTTCTTGCTGCCATGGGGTCGACCTGTGAACAAGGTAAACCCAATGGGAACCAAAAAATGGGAGGGTACCGCATTGGGCAGAAGACGATCCAAAAAGCGAAGGCTCACCCAGCTGAAGGAAGGAGCTTTGACTTAACGCCCTTATTATTATTCAAAGGGGAAAGGGTGGTCGTAGATCAGGCTGATCTTTGATCAGAAGTGCTCTACGATCAGACTGATTGTAAATCAGGGTGCTCCCCTACAATCTTAGGCTTAAGCAAGCAGGCTGATTGTAAATCCGCTTTTTCTCCGAGAGGGCTATCTTACTAAAAAGTTGAAAGGGCGTGAGATAGGCGACAGGTAGCTTGCTTCCAAGCCGATAGGATAGGCGACGGCCCGGGCGTAGAAGCAAGTCGCCAGAAGCTTTCGGTAGCTTGCTTCTAAGCCGGCCCGGCCGCGGGGAATCAAGAGATCTTTGCCGGTGCTGACTTGGATCTCGGGTGACGGAATAAGGCGGCCAGAAGCGACGAGCAGTCGCGGTCGAAGCTTGGCTCTAGCTTTAGATTAGTAAGGCTAGTAGTAAGCTTGGCTACAGCGAAGCGCTTACCAAGCGCGAAGGAAAGGGCCTTCGCCACTTGAGCCGTATGCGGGGGAACTCGCACGTGCAGTTCTTAGGGGGGGGAGAGCTAGTAGGAGCCATCCTATCCCAATAGCGTATATTTGGAGCTCAATATGAAATCCTATTTTATTGCAAGACCCGTTCGGATAAGGGAAAACTCCAGAGATTGCTTCGAAGTAAGATCCTTGCGTTGACCCTTTCCTGAACCAGAACCGGGGGGGAGGGGTGATAGGAAAGGGGGATCAAAATGTCCCATATTTTAAGTGAGGGCTTTTCGGACCTTCGGAACCTCCCTTTTTTTCCATGCTTTCCGTTGGTCAACAACCACAACTCACTATAGTTCTTCACTACTCGTACAGGCTTGACGGAGTTAAGCTGTCTGGAGGGAATCATTTTTTCTCAATCAAGAATGCCTCAACTGGATAAATTCACTTATTTCACACAATTCTTCTGGTCATGCCTTTTCCTCTTTACTTTCTATATTCCCATATGCAATGATGGAGATGGAGTACTTGGGATCAGCAGAATTCTAAAACTACGGAACCAACTGGTTTCACACCGGGGGAACAACATCCGGAGCAACGACCCCAACAGTTTGGAAGATATCTTGAGAAAAGGTTTTAGCACCGGTGTATCCTATATGTACTCTAGTTTATTCGAAGTATCCCAATGGTGTAACGTCGTCGACTTATTGGGAAAAAGGAGTCAAATAACATTGATCTCTTGTTTCGGAGAAATAAGTGGCTCACGAGGAATGGAAAGAAACATATTCTATTTGATCTCGAAGTCCTCATATAGCACTTCTTCCAATCCTGGATGGGGGATCACTTGTAGGAATGACATAATGCTAATCCATGTTCCACACGGCCAAGGAAACATCGTTTTTTAATCTCATTATGACCGGAAGAAATTCTTTCTCGATCAGAAAAGTGGAATGGAAGGCACTACAAGCAAGAAAGATATACTCCTTTTCAAATCGCCCCGCGAAGACGGACGTTCAGAAAGGTTCTCGAGATTCTCAATCGCTCTAGTGGGGAGGGATAGTGCTTGAAGGGAGCGAGACCAAGCCGAGCCACTAGGAGAGTAAGCCCTTCCCACGTGTCAAGTTGAATAAATGAATGCAGCCTCAACCAGAGAGATCAACCAGCGCCTTTTATTTTAGGCCGTCGGCGGTGCAGAACGCACTAATCCGCGACCAACAAGTTTTCCGAAACCGAACTGAATGGAATTCTTACTTTAAAAAAATGCTTGCTGAAAATCAAAGAAAGAAGGTCCATTTTCCCACGTAGTTCGTCGGTCAAACCAACGATTCTCAAAGTAATAGAGAGATCTTTTTCTAGTTAGACTTCTATCAATGCAATGAAAGAACCATCCCTTCCTATTTGTTTGTCCTGTCAGATATAAAGAAAATTAGACCCCAAAGAGCCCTTCTTTACCACTTTAGGGGGTGGGGGTGAAGGGGGGGTTTACATACAACCAAGGCAAAGTGGTTTATGATTGAATCTCAGAGGCATTCTTTTCATTTGGTAGATCCAAGTCCATGGCCTATTTCGGGTTCACTCGGAGCTTTGGCAACCACCGTAGGAGGTGTGATGTACATGCACCCATTTCAAGGGGGTGCAACACTTCTCAGTTTGGGCATCATATTTATCCTATATACCATGTTCGTATGCTGGCGCGATGTTATACGTGAATCCACGTTGGAAGGACATCATACCAAAGTCGTACAATTAGGACCTTGATATGGTTATATTCCGTTCATCGTATCGGAGGTTATGTTCCTTTTTGCTCTTTTTCGGGCTTCTTCTCATTCTTCTTTGGCACCTACGGTAGAGATCGGAGGTATTTGGCCCCCAAAAGGGATTGGGGTTTTAGATCCTCGGGAAATCCCTTTTCTAAATACCCCTATTCTCCCTTCATCCGGAGCTGCCGTAACTTGGGCTCATCATGCTATACTCGCGGGGAAGGAAAAACGGGCAGTTTACGCTTTAGTAGCTACCGTTTTACTGGCTCTACTATCCACTGGCTTTCAAGGAATGGAATATTATCAAGCACCCTCCACTATTTCGGATAGTATTTATGGTTCTACCTTTTCCTTAGCAACTGGCTTTCATGGTTTTCATGTGATTATAGGTACTCTTTTCTCGATCATATGTGGTATTCGCCAATATCTCGGTCATCTGACCAAGGAGCATCACGTTGGCTTTGAAGCAGCTGCATGGTACTGGCATTTTGTAGACGTGGTTCGGTTATTCCTATTTGTCTCTATCTATTGGTGGGGAGGTATATGAAGGAACAAATCAGTGGATTGAGGAATGAAAGCTCGAAGACAAAGAGAACTGGGCTTTTCCAAAGAATTACTGCAGCTTTGCCACTCCCTTTGATTATCATATACAAAAAAGTCTCTTCCACTTTCCTACCAAATCTCTCTGTATTCTGGCACATAAATGAAGGGATCGAAGAGATTATGGCAGATCATGTTCACCAAGAAATGACCCGAAATTGGATCTTGGTCTATTTGAGATTGTTCCTTTTAATCGTAATCAAAGATGTTTTCTTGTCTCTCGTTTCTTTTCCGAACAAATCGAAGAACCTAATGGATCAAACTTTAACTCCGGGTGAATGGATCGCCCCGGCGGGGTCACTCTGACGCGGAGGGCCCTGAGAAGCAAAGCACTCCAGTAACTGATCCTTTAGTAGGTGAAGGGGCAAAGAGAACTCCGGTCTCCCTTGGCAATAGTTTAGGTTCTTATGTCTGCCTTGGTGAGTAGGAGAGGTAGCCGAATTAGGATATCACTACTGGCACCGACTTCGCAGAAATTGCGATCCTACAAAAAAAAAAATCATGAAATTCCTTCGAGTGTTATCTACAAATCTTCCTAGGATCCGTCATTTTTTCTTTTCTTTACTAATTCTTTTAGGTAGTTCTGTAGCAGATTTTTGCGAACGTTTTCTAGGAGCGGAAGTTACTGAGAGAATGACAACAGGTAAAAATCTCGTCCTTTTTGCAATAATGATTTTGGGCTTGATATTTATCTTGCGTCGTTTTTGTTTTCGGTTGAATAACAAGTACGACTTTCGAATTTTCTTTATTATCATTCTATTTTTCATCTCTTTCTTTTGCTATTTTATACGAATCTACTTAGTTTCTCGCTTAGGTAGTTGTTGTAGTCATGCTGGTCTTTCTGGTTTGCTAATTCTGTGTGCTTCGGGTGGGGAAATCCTTCCCTATTCCGGCCCATCAAGCTCGTCTTCGTGGACGGAGGATTCCTTCGAGATGCGGGTCTTATTAGAACCATTTTCCGAAACGGAAATGGAGGGCACATCGGTGAATCCACCAAGTGTGGCGCGGGATGAAGCAGGACCTTCCCACCAACCCTCTATTGTAAAAAATTCGAGTCTAAAGTCTTCAATAAAGAATCGAATTTTACGGCTCGAAAGGGACCAGACCCCCTTTCTACTGGATAAAGAAAAGGGGGAATATTGGAACAATATTCAAACCGCCCTGGATCAAGCTCCCTCTCAAAAAGAGTATAACCGATTACTCGAGTTCGAGAATAGAGATCTCCAAATCCGGGAGCTGAAACATGAATGTTGTTCTCTTTTTCAACAAGTCCTTTCGGAGAATCCAGCATTGGCCGAAAAGGCCGCCTACAATCCTCAAGAAGCCCTTATCGACTTCTTTGACGAGAGGCGGGCCGAACTGGAGACCAACCTAGAAGTGGAAGGTGGCCGAACAAGACAAGAGGGAACTCCCATTTTTGGAAGAAGTTTGTCGGGATATCAGAGAAGGCGGCCCCAACTCTATCTATATGAAAATAATCTTGGGATACGCTGATAACGAGTAACGTTTTTTTTGGCATTTTTCTTTCTATATAGGGGGGAGCTATTGTGAAGCCTAGAGAGGCAGAAGCGGCAAATCGCTTCTACCGAGTTCCCCAACAGCAGCTTAGCTTAGTAGCTTAACTCTTTCTACTGGCGTGGCGCTGCTGGATGCTTCTGATCAATAGGAAGAGGAGGAAAAAAATAAAAAAGCTTATGATGAGCATCTATTTGAGTCGATCATTTCCAAGATCTAATTCAAGTTTTTTTTTTATGTAGTGGAAACGCCTCACAATCTTCAGTTTTACGCTTAAGGGAAGAAATGTTCTTGGTGGATGCAAGACCTAGGACCCCCAGAATTTGTATGCAAGATGAGCCTACAGGAGTGCCAATCAACCGAGCCACCAGGTTTGAGAATAAGGTGGGATCCCTGGATCTAGTGGCCGGTGAATCACTGATCAAAGAGCAGATTTTTGAGAGATTCTTCATCGATCTAGTGGCCGGTGAATCACTGATCAAAGAGCGAGCAGCCGCCAGGTTTAATGATTTGGTGGGATCCACAGATGTAGTGGCTGGTGAACCGCTTCTTCTTCTTCCACGAAGATTAAGACAAAACCGAGCTTGGATGGAATTGAACAAGATTTGGCGAACGAATACAAAGGTCAAAGGCTTTATTATTGAGAAAGTAAAAGGAGGTTATTCAGTAGCCATCGCAGGTTTTATTACTTTTCTTCCATTCCATCCTCGCACAAGGAAAAGGATCTCGAATGATCGATTCACCATTGAGAGCATTAACCCCAAAAGGACGAATATTGTGGTGTTCTAACAGCGGCAGATCAAACAAGAACTTGATGAGCGAAATCCGCTGACGACAAAAAAAAGAGCCATTTTTCAATTCCGAAGCCTAGCGTCTCCTGATAACACTCTATCACCTTAATCCATTCTTTTGTTGAGGGTCTTGAACTTATTCCGGCCCTCTATTTACATAGCGAAGAAAGGCAAAGGCTCTTGCTCGAATGCGTGACTGCGGCGCGCCTATCGCCCCGGCACGGCACTCTAAAATGCATGTTGGGTTGAGCAAGAATACTGCGACTAGGGAGACGAAGAATGGAATTGAAGGCATAGTCTCAATAAAAAGAATTGAACACCAACCAACGAGTGGCGGATTTTGATGGAGTCTCGCAGAAGAAGAGCCTTACTCTATAGGGGCGCTAGCGCGCTACAACTAGCAGCCCCTTTCTATTATATTAGTAAAGCAAAGCGCTAATGAGCAAGAAAAGGCTAAAGCCCTTTATATAGGGGGCCCGAACGGGCTCCTTTATCAATCAAGTTCTTTCGCGCAGCTCATCCCTTGCTTGTTCACAACGGCTTTCGCGCAATTTCTCATTTATGCTTGGTTCATTCCCGTCCTGTCCTCCCTTCGTCAATCTTTTTCTTTCTTTTCATTATTCCCCAACCCCTTTCCAGCCATCGGTCTAATCAATCGGCCCAACCGGGAATCTTGAATCTGTAACGGTCGGAATCAGTACTCAATCTATATGAAAGATCTCTCCTTCCTTTGAGCTCTGCCTCTTGCCATGCCTTGTTGGGTTCTTAAGCATATCGATAAGCAAGAATAAGGGTTGGCTAGCCCCTTCTACTATAACTATAAAGGAATCGATATCTTTCTTTCTATTAAAGATATGCCTTACCGCCCGTGTTAGCAGCTGTTCTTTTCTTCTTTCTTCAACCGGTCATATTTGATCTGTAGCTGGTAGCGACATGAGGAAAAGGTCCGGAATGGCCTATTTTATTTGCTAAATATCGCGAGTTTACGGGGTCAGATGGGTCAGGCCTCTAAAAACATGTGATAATCGGCTTTTTTATTAGCATCTGTCCTTCCCGGCCTGCTGTCGTCAACGGTCCACTTCCTTGAATGAGAGTTGCTCTTCCCAGTCCACGAATACTGTCCGTTGTCCTTTACTTGTTTAGTGGCATCTGTCTGAGGGCATTTGGAATTGTCTGTTTCAGTATTCACTCTTGTAAACGGTCCCAAACGCTCATCTGTCCACGAATACGGTTCCCTTCTTTTATTCAATATCCCGCTTATCTGTTTAGCGAATATCTCCCATGCTTAGTTAATCGATATCTCCCTACCTTGCTTCATCGATTGAAGTACAGGTGCTTCGGTCAGCATGACTGTAGGTGCTAAAGAAATAAAAGCTTTTTATGCAACAATTACATCAGCAGGATCAAGAGTAGGTATTGGAAATTGGTAAAGCATGACTTTAGTCCTCAATCTGTCAATCCAATCAAAACCGCTTCCCTTCTTTTATTCAAAATAGCTTTTATTCAATTAGGGCGAATACCTTGTAACCAAATTTCTTTCTTGAAAGATATGCTACTTCCCGGTCGAGCTGTCTTGTAACGGTCTATAGGGTCTTCGGTCGAATTGGTCTTCTTTCCTGTAGTAGTTCATCTGATGAGTTCATCGCGATCTATGGCAATTTGAGTTTAAGCATCGGGCTTCTTAAAGCTATCTTCTGTAGGGATCTCCGATCGCCTTGTATAACTATCGATAAATGGCTTTCGCGCTAGGAGCTCATCCAGCAAGAAACTTTTTGTATAAAATAGCGCTAACGCGCACCTTTTACTAGTCAAGGGTCTACGATCAGAGAACGCTCATCCGTTGCTTGTTTGGTCATCGGTCTGCTCTGTCTGATGGAATCCGTCTTTTGGCTAACGGTCATCGGTATCGGCCCAACCATTCCTGTCTCCTGTCTTTATTAGTCTATTCCTTCTCTTCCTTCCCTGCTCGGGAATCAGTATCTGTGGCAATCGGGTAACGCTAATTGGTGGAATCAAATCAATCGCGTTCTGTATCGGTCAATCGCTTCGGTGAATGAATCTATCACGGATGCCATTACATTAGCTTAGTTGCTTGTTCGCGAATCCCTTGTTTGAATCAGAGTCTGTCTCGTAGGGCATTTTAGTGAAGCGGAAGGCCTCTTCAAGCTCTTTGATAAGGAAAGATACATAGGGAAATGAAGATGCGAATATTCAGGCGAAATAAGGCAAAGGGTCGGCAGCATACACATAGGTGTAGGTGCTCCGCTCGCATCTGTCTCGGTCATCGGCTCGGCTGTTCAACCGGTCATCTGTCCACAAATCTTATTTCTGTAAATAGAGCTACTTCCTGGTGCGCCATCTCTTTTAATAGTTCTCATCCCGTCCTTGAGTCTAGTCGTGAATCCCTAGCTTGTTCGATACCGATTCCGTTAAATATCGAGATTTGAATGAAAGTATAGTGTCAAGTGTTCAGTCAAGGCTGTAATCGGGTTAAGGTTAAGGCAAGCAAGGATAGGTCAATGAAAATGCGAATATAGGCCTTGCATCTGCGCAATCAGGAATCAGTCTCTCGCAACTCTCGTAAGAGGTATCGGTCGCATCTGCCCTGTCTCAATCGGTCGAGCTGTCGTCCTGTATCGGTAGAAACTCTATCAATCGGTCTGGTCTGATCTTCCCATTCCCGCTCGAATCTGGTCATTCAGTACACACGATATTTGTCTTTAAATAAATCTATCTCTTTTTCGTTATGAGTAGTATTGTTTATCAGAGAGGGACTGAAAGACTATATCTGGGCTAGCTCGACTCCACCCCTACGCCTGAGCCTTTGGGGTGGAGGTGAGCGTTAATAGAGCTTATAACTATGAAATAAAGAGGAGTAATAACAATAAGTATACGATAGGTATAACAAGTATACAACAAGAAAGAAGCAGAAATAGGCGCATAACGGTCAAAATCAGAATGAAATAGATAAGAAAGCAATAAGTAAGTATAAGCTAAAATACTATAGATAAGGAAATAGGTATACGGCAAGCATATCGGTAAGCCAATCAAGAAAGGTATACGGTCTCCCTTGTATAGTTAAGGCCAAGCCAATCAAAGGGTTACGGTATAAGCCAAGCAAGAAAACGGTTGGCAGTTAACGGATATGGGCTTCGATAAGCATTCCTGGTAGGCGTCAATCCAATCAGTGCGATAGGTTCTGAGGTTAAGCAATAATAAGAGATGAGCCTTGAAAGCAGCTAAGGCCGTTTAGGTTGGTCTACGAATAAAGTCTTTAAATCAATCTCTTGCCCTTAAGCACATCTCTGGCTTCTTTCCTTTTAATATGTCACCCAGCAATCAAACTAAAGCGCTAACGCGCAACGGCTTTCGCGCTAGGCGCTCAGTCCGTTGCTTGTTCCGATCAATTCGAAATAATCCAACATCAACTGCTCTACCATAATTCATAGGTTTTTTTATTGTATTGATCCCGGGATCTATCGAAACAATGGAAGAATAGTATAGAAAAATGAAAAAAGAAAGCAACAAAGTAATCCTTTTTTATTTTTTTTTTAGCATTCCTCAGAAGTAATGGATTGAGCCGTTAACAGATGATCCAAGGAGTTCTATGGTGACTTCTTCAGAATCTTTTTTAAGGAGTAGTAGACCCCACCTATCCTTCATGCTTTAACCATGACATGAGGTGAGGCGATAATGCATAAAAAATCTTCCTAGGATTATCAAAAAAGGGTAAGTGCGCGATATGTGGATCACCCGAAGCAAGATCTTATTATGCGTAGTACCTCGTTGGACAACCACTATGTCTATGTCGCCTCCAGTATATCTTGGATATCGTATCTACGTAATAGCAGAACGACTCCCTCTTTGAACAGTACAGTCAAGAGGGAAAGACAAAAAATAGGGCTTGCTCTTGGAAGATCTTTTTTACAGGAGGAAGAAGCTCATTCACTTGACGACATACGATTCAGTTCATCTCTCGCTCGA
The DNA here is from genome assembly GCF_030704535.1 of Vitis vinifera. NCBI lineage: Eukaryota > Viridiplantae > Streptophyta > Magnoliopsida > Vitales > Vitaceae > Vitis > Vitis vinifera. The sequence goes on from NC_081814.1 coordinate 18,102,296, forward strand.
CGGATAGAACTCCCAGATCGCTTCGTGAGCTTGTCTCGCCACTCGCTTCGCTCGACGATAAAGACCAGTGTCACAATGGAACCCTTCCACCGAGATGAAGCTCTCGCGCCTCAAAGACCAGCGCTATCGCATCCACGCTAACTATGCACTGCAACCCGGAGCAGCTATCTTGACTTGAGCTAACAAGCTTTCTTCTGCCCCGTTAACAAGACCAAAACTGCAAAATAAATTCGCCTGTCGTGGGTGATAGGCGGTGACTTTTCAGTTTATTTGTTCTCTCAGTAAGTGAAGAAAATAAGCGAGCCGTTCATTTAAGCTGTTTGTGGTTTTCCTTCTTTCCGGGTCTAGGCTTTGTAGATCAGATCAGTTGTTGATTTGGGGAAGGGTTAAGGATGGGTCTTGAGAAAGAGGTGGTACTGTGATAGAGAATCAGTAGGTCAGGCGCCCCTAATCCTATAAAGCAAGGGTAGGCCTTAATAATGAAGCTTGACTAGTAAAAGGTGCGGCACACTTCCATTTTCTTCGCTTGGTCAGAGCGCGTGATAGGAAGATGGAGAAGAAATGCATCTAGGTACATAGATCTCCAATCCACATTAACCGGAGTTATGTTAAAACGCTCAAATATTGCTGCACCACCTTCCCTTTTGTTAGACCAAGTATAGGGATTACCTTAGTAGCCAAGATCGTGAAGTAAACATTAATCCGTGCAGGTCCGGAAGGCTTCAGTTTGAGATACGGAAACTCTTTTTTCTCAGCTGGATCGAGAATAGTGTGAAAGTCCCCAATGACCAACCATGGGAGAGAGATAGAATTTGCTATCTCAGTGAATTCCTGCCACGTCTCATGCCGATGGCAAGCTTGAGCCCATGCATAGACCACGGAAAACATCCAAGAGTGTCCTAGTTTTTTGTCCGAAACTAGAACATGTATTGTTCTTGAAGAGGACTGGACTTCCTCTATAACACAGGCTTTCTTTTCTCCTTCCAGAGAATAAAAAAGACCCCCAATCTAAACAACAGAAAGAAGAGCAGAAGATATACAAATAGAATGAGAAAAACCAAGTTTATTAATAATATTTGAACCACTATCCACAGGTTTCTAATATTGCCATAACAATAGTAAGATTTTCTTTTAAAAAACTGCTGGATGAAAGAGGGTATGAAATAGAACCTCACATTCCATATGATGATGATGATCCTCATTTGGAGAAATATCATAATGAGTATCACCATTGTTAGTATGCCGCTTTTTTTTTCTTCCAAAATCATATCTCTCTAACTTGACGTTTATTAGTAAATATTGGAAAGGTCTTAGATTTGACCTAATGGAGAAGGTCCATTTAGTAGTACCAAGCACGACCAATAGTATAGGGGCGCGCGGATGATGAGCAAGGGCTGCACTGTCTTGAGAATGAGATAAAGACAAAGACGTCAACGGGTGTTGTTCGAATTCTACACCATCCCCCGTCGCTGTCTGGAACGAGAATTCATTGTCATCCTCCTTAGCCGATTGCTCACTATCAACTATTTAATCCTTCTCAGACATCTTCTCCTCCTTGATAACCGGACTATCCACTTCAGGCTGCACAATAGAGATCGAGATAGCCTCGTGAGCGTGATTCTGAGTCTCGTGGTTGAGATCCGTGAGCGAGACCTAAGCAGGAGAAACAAAGGTAGAAGGAGCAGAGAGGCAACAACACTTCTTTCTCCGCTGCTATATCAAGATGGTTTATAGCATCATATATAGAGCCAAGGGCAGCTTTCCTTCACGTAGTTCCACTAGCTTCAGTAACATCTCGATACCCGGGCTAGTAGATGCATACCAATATGACTAGTTAGGGCGATCCAGCGGGAGCGCTATATGTTACCTTTGACTCTACTGTCTCCACCTATGCTTGCTCTGATGCGGGCAAGTAGCAAGATGCCATATCAAGCGCTACGTGATCTTCGACCACCCTGATCTTCGACCACCCTTTGCCTTTCTTCGCTGGTTCACGCACGGGTGGTTGGTTATGAATCACATCACAAAATGGGAATCAAGCGCTTCAACTGGTAAACTTGAGCTCTGGAACTAGCACTATGAGTGCCTCTGCTAGCTATGGCTCTTCAACCCTTGCCGGTTTGTTGAAGTAAGTGGAAAGCGAATGCACAGCGCTTCTACTCACATGTCGGAGCATATCAGTAATAACACAAGCGAAGACCAAAACAAGGGCAGACGCGAGTGCACACAAAATCTACATTTTATTATCTACACTACCTTAGAGTAAGCTAATGCCTTCACTCCATTTCTTGGAAAAAATCCAACGGGGCATCACAAACGAACAAGGGCGGATATCGATAAATTGGGAATGACAGAACATCGCTTCTAAGAACTAATGGCAACGTATACTTACTTATACAGAATGGGCTTACCCATTTTTCCCAAATGCTGACAGCTCCGATGCATGCGTGCGTGAGCGGCCTCAGGCCTCGGGTGATAATAAATAACAGGCCTACGCCCAGCAACGGAAAAACCAGTATAGGAGTAGCAAGGTACATTCGAAAGCTAGATTTTGATCTCATTGCCCTCTAAAAGGGGCATTCTCAGTCTATCAAAACCTCTTCAATTACACTCAATCTGTACAAGAGAAGAACATAGTGGAAACTGAATTCAATGATCACGTTAGGTCAGCCAAGCAAAAAATAATAATGAATGAATAAGAAAGAGAAAGAAAGGACTTGGACGCACCTATCTCCAATTAGTGAAGATGCCGGTGGTTATGGGTATGGATCCGCGCGAGATGATAGCTTTCTCGGGTTTTTGAACGGTTGCTGGCTTGTTGATTTGCCTCTTGGTAACGGGAAACTAGCGATGGTCTTATTACCTTTTCTTCTGTACACCTTTGCCGGAACCGGTACCTCCTATCATTGGCACTCTAACTAAGCGAGATGGTGGGGAAGCCGCTTCTGGGACCGTACAAACTAGAAGGAATGATGCTTGCATAGGTGGGGGGCTGCCTCTACTTCTACATGTGGTGCTACCTTCGCTGCTTTCATTAGTCTTGGTTCTTCCAAAGTAGCAATTAGGATTGGACTTAGCGCTTATCTCACACCGGGAATTCTCTCTTTTGTTGTTTTTAGAGAGTGTGGGGCCTTTGTCTCTAACTGAACTGTGGTGCCGTAGCTTCTTATGCTGCAGCCCATACCATCCTAGCGCTTCCCATACTTTTTTTACCGCTAATATGACTAGTGCCGACATAGCCTATGTCTTTGCTTCTTATGCCTTTGTTGCCCTTATCCCACCCGCAACTAGCTTAGATTCTGCTGATTCAGATGCTGGTGGTCTAACTTGAATGGAATCTGATCGATCTCGATATGGAACAACTAGAAAGTTCATGCATAAACTCTTCTGCCTCTGCCGGCTTAGTCCGCTGAACAAATTGGTTATGTAATTAGCTCGGATGCTTTAGGTTATGGGTAAAATAAAGAAAAAAAAGAAATCGGTTCAACTGTAGCTTAGACCGGGCAGGTGATGGGTCAGCGGAATCAATCCAATCAATTGCTTTCACTCGGGTTGGAAGGTTACTGGGACACTAAACTAATAGAGACATTCGGCATTGATCGGGTTCACGGATTCATACCCCCCGTGCCCCAAATAAGATAAAACGAACTAAGCGTGGAGTTCTTAGCCATATATATCGTGGGAGAATGGGGCTTTGCCTCCTTACAGACACATGGCTCTGTATGCTACTACGCTATCTAGCTTGCTTGAGCTTACTTTACTTTACTTTAGGCTTGCCTTATCTGCTTGAGTGCTCCAGTCCATTGCTGGAGTTCCTTAATGCAGCTGGAGGGCTGGCTTACTGGCTATAGTTTTCTTTTTTGAGGGGGGTTTTGAGAGCATAGAAGTCACGAATCCCTCGTATCTAAGCCCAAGTCCATTAGAGAGCCAAAACAAAGACCTTATCTGAATCAGAAACTGGCTTCTGAATGGCCGTAAGATCATCACATATGGTTTTCAATTTCGAACATAAATAGGTTTGGAACCCTTTGCGACATAGCTGCAATTGACACTGTAGTTGAAGTTCTCGGTCCTTTGAAGATTGGGCAAACGTTTTTTCTAAGCACATCCAAATATTACGAGGCGTTCTTATTCTTATCGTTGGACTAAGAACGTCTTCGGTCATGGTGCCTATCATTTTGATTTTGAATAGTCGGTCTGTTCTTCTCCAGGTGACGTACTCAGGGTTCATTATCTCACCTTTGTCATCAGTCTCAAGAAAGTCCTTTGGTTCTTTTCCAGTTCCATCAACGAAACTGAGAAGATCTTGTGCTTCAATAAAAGACATTATCTTAGTTTTCCATAGCTGTATCAATTTTATGGAAAATCAAATCTTTCCCTTTGGGGAGGGCGCTTTTGGGGACAACCAAATAGGCTAGCTACCTCTATCTCTCTCTGGGTTAAATAATTCTTTGAATCGTTGAAAAAATTGACTGTGCTCGTGATTATCCTCTAATATCACGAATCAAAGAATAGAGCGTTTCCGGGTTTCTTCTTTCCGTATCCGACAGAAGCTTGTCCGTTAACCGGGGAACCCCATAACATTAGGATTATATTGAGTCATAAACGAACTATTGAAAAGTTATCGATTTCGGGGAAACACTCCCCATTCTGATTGATTGGCCGGATTGATCTTTTCTTGAGCAAGCAGTTCGTGATCTACGACCAACCTCCTTTTAACGGGTAACGAATGAGACAGAAGCATTCCACATGTTCGATGGACCATCTTTTCTGTTCCCTGCCGAGCTCACATATTTCTATCAACACCGGGGGGGGGGGGGGGGGGGCGCACGCTGGATGTTCCATTTCATAAAAACTGGGCGTCCATTTGTAGGTACCTTCTCAAGCAGGATGGGCAACCCCTTGTGTGGGGCGAGTTTTCATTGGAGGAAATCCAGGATATAGCCGCCGGTACTAGTTCAAAGAGCGCTACTAACGCTGGTGCTAGTCCAAAGAGCGCTACTAAGGTAAGGGCGAGCACCCCTGCCCTGCCGAGCAACTCCAACTCATGGAGACGACTTCGCCTGACATCATCATCCAGAAGCTCGAACGATGTGGAGATTGGTACGAAATCTATGACGATCCCATCTTACGGGGTCTAGCCGTACATTTGCTTGAAAAAGCTCTACGGCGATCTCATGGTCCTTCGCGATATGCGGACGACGCTAGGAGAGCACTTTGTTTCTTATTTACACAGACAGGGTCAACCAGCTGAATACGAGATCGAAGAGCTTCAAGAGAAGTATCTTTTGCTTGACTGGTTAGCTTCTTGCCTCTGCTTTCACCGACCGATAATGGCCAAGCAACTCTTTCTTTAGGGTTCCAAAACCCCAAGGAAAACACCTCCTCTATCTGCTATCTCCCATACTCAGGATCCGATCCTATTTACCACCAGCTCCCGAGTGGAAGAGGCTACTAGTGAGGGAAATCAGCACTTCGATCTCTGCGTCCTAGAGGAATCCCCAGACCAACCCTCGATCGTCTTTGAAGGCAGCCTCCCGATATTTCATAAATAATAAAATCCACCTCTCGTAGTGGTTGCCACTTCCCTGGAAGCTAGCGCTGACGGCATAGATCAGAACCCCTTTCCCGGTTCATCCGGCTGCGATTTTCTTCCCCAATACCGGATCTGGACGAGGGAAGACTCATTGCCACCTTGTGGGGCTGCATCAGAAGGCGAGTCTGTTATTCCCCCTTTAGTACGACACCCAATGATCTCTGCCTTTACTATCAAGATTCCTAAGGATACTTCATTCCAGACGAACTAGATCCAAAAGAAGCTTTCAAAGGGGATAAATCGATACATGGACTTTGCCCTGAGGAATCCAGAAACTCTTGTTGCTGGTTACAAGGCCTTAAAAGAAAGGGATTTTGTACACAAAGCAAGGTTGGTCGTAAATCAGCTGCTTCATCTTCTTATGCTGAACCGACTGCTGCTCCTGGAACTGCTCGTCGTGCTACTGGAACTACTGGATCAACGACAACTCACTGTTGGGGGGCTATGACTATCAAGAAGGGTCTGTTGTTCAATCTGCCGCTCGCTCTAACGTGGATCAGCTGTATCTGTCGTGAAAGGCAGTTAGTCGTTATAGGTATAACCTCCTGGGTAGTACGTACGGGCATAAGTAGAGCGACCTAAGTAGTATGGGCATTATGTTGTAGATTTGAGTTCTTACCCGTTTTCTTTTTGGTATTACCATGGATGGGAAGGATTATGAATTTTTTGATCGTTAGAGGGAACATAATGTTGATCTCGATCTAGTCGACTCTGTTGATTCAGTAGATCCGGCCGGTTGAACGGGCGGAGCTAGCAGCACCAAAAGCTGCAGTAGTGGGAAGGGGGTGAGTACGAGAGGCAACGAGGGCAAAGGCACCTGAAGAAGTAGCAATGCTATCAGCAACAACATATAGCAGTGACGCCCAGTATTCCATAGTCCTGTAAGCCATTGATTCAGGTGTTTATCCTGATCGGAGATCTGCCTGCAGAAATAAATGATGCAATGCAGAGGCTAGGATAGCTGGAGCAGGGGTGGTGTGGATCAACACCATTTCTCCCTGTTGCCTATTATCAAGATTCATCCTTGATAGGCAGGCCCTAAAGACAATCGATATAGTAGAGTTGGAAATCAGCATCCATCATCCCTACCTACGAGATGGGAGGGGAAGGGAGGAGAGGAGTTGTTAAACCCTATTTACTCCTATACAACTTAGATTCCATGATCTCCGTCTATTACCTCTATTGACGGATTATTGCCCCTTATACAGAAGGGGAGTGTACTTTTCGACCAACCAGAAGAGGTTTTTATTCCTGATCCACTCCTCTGTATTCGACTGGTCGGATCCCCCGAAGAGTAGGTTTGGAGAAGTATGTAAGGGGTTATGACCTTGTTTTGCTCCTCCGCAGATTCGGATCTACTGAGGAAAGCTATTGATTTATAAAGTCGAAAAAGAAAAAAAAATGAATATCTTATAATAAGAAGACGCACGAGGAAATGGAATGATCGGGCAAGGCGGTCTCTCTCGCCGCCTTGACGGCTGTTTGCGCCTTTCTGACCGAAATGGAAGAGCAGGTTTCGTGCCTGGGAGATTTGTCCAAATCTGCATTCTAAAAGGCGAGAATCCCTAACGAATAGAGCCGGTAGGGACATAACTAGCTGCGACAACAAGCAGCAAAACTAAGACCTTCCTCGAAGGCCTGCTCTTTCGTCACAGCCATCAAGCTAGCAAGAAGACGACTAAACCTATTCGCCCCACAAAAAGGCCGCCTTCGGGACTTCTGGAAGACAGACTGTCACACAGCCTAATGAGAGACTGGGGCAGTAGTGAGCCAAGAGCAAACTCCGGGATCATCAAGGCGGGCAACTCTAAGCCTTCTCTCCCACTTCCTTTCTAGGTTTATTGAGCTACCGCACTACGGCCCCTTTATTAGTAAGGTTGCTTGCTTCGGCCTTTTCTTTTAAGAGTTCCGTCCCGTCATCTGCCCCCGTTGCCTCTACTGTCTGATCGTCGTCTCGTCTGCTGCTCCCGCTATTCCCAAGCCAGCCATTCAAGATGAAAGGGCAGCCAAGCTCAGTATTCCATCCCTAGCCTAGCTTCGATCCCTTACCTTAAGCCAAGAAATCCTCCTTTGCAAAGAAATCCCGCCCTACCGACAGGTGGACTGGTGCAGCTAGCTTAGCAGCGCAGCCGCTTCTTTATAGTGTTCTGAAGCTTATGGGCAACCCTTATAATTCAGGATCCAAGAAAGGCCTAATTGACTCATCCATCTCGAAATGTCCAATCCACTCCTTTTGCCTATCCCGCCTCTTCCTTCTGCGCTTACCTCTTTGCCACCGGCTCGCCGAAATTAGGGTTGTAAGCAAAAAGACAGGGTTTGAAGACACTTTCCAATCCGATACCAGTGCTAACGCACTAGGGCTTTCAAATAGCAAACGTAGGCACGTAGCTGATAGTTCCGTGGAGGCCGCCTTGAAGGTCTTTCGCAAGCTAGTAGGAGTACGCTCATCCCAAACTTGAGTCTCCTTCCGTCAGCTGACTAAGTCTCATTCCGTTCAGCTGACTAAGTCTCGCAGGGAAATCAAGAAAGGCTCTTTTCGGTCTCTTTTTCAAAACTTTCTATCTAATATATGTGAAAAATCATTCAAAGAGTGACAATCCGAGACCTCTCTCAGAGCGGAAACAGCCTGGTGTCGAAAAAACACGGGTTTACAGAAAAAGTAACAAAACAAGACCCGAAATAGCTTTCAAAAATCCCCGGGTTCACTCAAAAAGTTCCTGTTTGAACCTGCTCTCAGAACGGAAAACCATTTGCTATGAAAAAGACAGGATTTGAGAAAGGATACGCGGAACCTGCTATCCTCGATTCCAGCCCACTGTTCGGGAACAGTCCTCCATTCCTGATCCAAATGCCCAATCCTGCTCTGATTGATATGGTAGCTTTCTTTTCGGAAAGCAGATGGCACTACTCTTCCTACTTACTACTATCAGCAGACGAAATTGCAGACTCATTCTCGTATGGGGTTCGTGTTGAGTAAGACAGGAGTTCGGAACTAGACCACGTCTGTCTGAGGCAAGAACCTCAAGTTGATGGCAAAAGAACTCATTCCCTCCTTCCTAAGATAGAGTTCCGACCGCACACATCACCGCCCGAACGGCCCACACCGGTATGGCCGCACGGCTAATTTCAATTCCCCCCTTATCTATGCCACCCATAGGGCCGAACATAAGATAGGTTTATGCGAGAGTGGCAGAAAGTGGGTCAGATTCTGCTGAGACGTGGTATCTTATAACTATTCAACCTCCTCGGGCATTAACGTTGTCACTTCCTTTATTTGAAAAAAGGCTTCTCCCTCTGAGTGCTAAAGCCTGGTGAATGATAGGAGGGCGGTCTTTATTCGTATTATTATGGTGTGTTCTATCCTTGTAGCGGGGGGTCTTCATTTAGTTTATTGGTATGGTATTCTCTCAGTCTATTGTTGTAGTTAGTTGGCCCTTTCTGCTGTTCTTGTTTCTTCCATTCCTGAGACCCCTTGCGTATTGCGTACTTAAGAAATGAATGAACCACAACCCTCATATAAGTAGCTTCCTTCCCGAGTGAGATGCCTGCTGGGCCTATGAACACTATTCCTAAGACAGGAGATTCGACTTGGAAATATGCTTACTCCTTTTCTTACACAGCTGATCTTGGACTTGCAAGACTAATTGCAACCGGTCTTCCTGATTAGCTATTATTCCTCTACCCTTATTACCGGAGAGAGAGGGCGAATCAAAAAGAGGTGGGTGAATCGAATACTTAAATTCCACTAGTCAAATCACCCTAGAGGGAAGGCAACTCACCAACTAAAGTTTCTCTGCCTTCGAGAAGGTTAAGAGCGCTTGCACATAGGCAGGAAAGAAGGCTTTGGCATTTCCTCTATCAATCTGTCCGAATCCAGGTATAAAACCTCACCTTAGAACCAAGCCGCTAAAGCCCTTCTCTTAGCCGAAGTTAGCCAAGTTCAGTGATAGTAGTTCTGTTAGGCCTTAGGGTGACTCTTGAAAGGCAGTGAACTCATTGGATTGGCATCTGGATTGGATTCTGTTTTCAGTTGGTTCACCCGTGAATCTCTCCTTCTTTAGCGCTCAAGCCCTTCGCTACACCAAAGCACTAGCGGCACATCAAAGAATTTCGACTGCTTATTCATTCGATCTGCTAAACGAACGAGCCCGAATGGGGGTGGAAGACAGCTATGCATACTCTCCAATGCATTCTTTTCTCTACAGTACGGTATACTTCACACCAAGCCAATCTGTCAATTCAAGTGTGAAATCGCGCATTTACCTGCCAGGCCAAGCAAATCTAAGAACTTATAGGCCAAGCAAAAAATAGTAGGAGCTAGCCAACAGTAGGGAGCGAGCCAACAGTGGTGCAGTCAATCCAACATCTTGAGACGAGTTAAGCCTTGCTTGTCAGTGCATTCCTCAACAAGCGAGTAATGGAAGCCTTTCCCCTTCGATCCTTTGCACGTTCTTAGGATCATCATCAGTCTCTGGTGTGCTAGGCGCGGTAGTTGGAAGGGGAGGAGGGCTTTAGCGGTTCGCTGTGCGCAGTATCGCTATCTTGCTCCAAGCCCGCTGGCCAATAAGGGAAGGAAGGACCCGATGAGGAGAGTAGCATCGCCCGAGTAGTTTCCATTATGTGACGATCTTTCCGTTCAGCAACACCATTTTGTTGGACAGGAGAAACCTCAGTCTAATAAGTGGTTAGCTCAGCGTGGGCAGCACTCCTAGCTGTCGGTAAAGGAGGGGGTAGCGAATAGGTTTGTTTCAAATAGGTTTGCATAAAGCCCACCTTTCAACGAGTCGCCCTTACAAGTCGTCTATCGTGCGTTTTCAGCGGATTTAGCGGCCTTTACGAGCCTTTTTGATTTGAAGCAGCATGACGAGACGATGTTAACGACCGAGTTTCTCTCGGCCTCGCCGCTTGAGAGAACAGCCCCCCCCCCCGTCGCCTGAGGGGAAAAAGCCCTCCCCGTCGATCTTTCAAGATTGGATTGAAAAGCTGAAGCGACCGAAGGCGAGCGAAGTGAGGCAAACGAGCATGGACGATAGGTGGGAAGATATGATTCGACAAGACCTGATTCGGCACCATCTGATTCAGCCGCTGATGAATATCCAACTGGAAATGTTGAAGCAGCAAAAAAGATTCTCTCGGGAAGCGACCGGAGGGAGGCTCCGTTGACCAGACTGATCCGATCTCCGTGAGGCCTTAAATAGTGACGGAGGACCAGAGGCCTATACTTAACTTATTAGGTCTGCTTCGGGTTTGAACTCATCTCGTTCAATCGCCTTGGCTACTAAAGAATGGTTGGTAAGAAGGTAGCTAGAGCAGCTTCCATAATGCCCGAGGAAGTTGAATCAATAGTAACAGAATAGGCTGTGATCGTATCCTCTGCACATGAATCCAAGCCAAGCGTGAAGGAACTGCTTTGAGAGAAGGGTCTTAGGAAGAATAGGGTGCACATGAATATGATTCTAAAAATTCCTTTTTCATGCAGAATAATCTGAGATTATAAGAAAGGAGAGAGCCAAGGAGCTGCTCTCGACTCTAGCTATTTCTTATTGTGGGGAAGAAGCTGGTGCCTTGAATATGCCTGATGTTTGAAAGGAAGTGCCATACCTAGCCAACTCTCTTTCCCTGATGGTGGAAGGCCCTCGCTCGGGTTCTTTGACATCGAATCGCTTGCTTAGATTCTTTTCTAGAAGCAAATGGAGAGAGAGAAAAGAGAACGAGTAGGTACTAATGAATAAGAATAGAGAGGGTTGATAGTGAACAGCGGAACTCCGATCGGCATATCGGCTGCTCATCCCAACTTGCTATGGGACAGCGGATCTGCGAAATGTTATCCATAAGATTTAGCCGCTTGCCCCAAAGCATAGACGAAAATCGTAGACAGGGAATTTCGTTCTACAAGAGGTTTGTCTAGAAAGCGGAAAAGAAGTCAACTTACTCGATCATAACGGGTGCGCGTCGCACTAAGCTAATAGCTAGCCTAGTTCGGAATGCTAAAACTAAACAAGCAAGGAGGGAGAGGAGAAGGCATTTCTTTCTAAAAGCCTTATACAGCGGCATTCATTCCCATTTCCTCGACTCGCATGGGTGGGAAATCGATTGATGAGTCAGTTACTTGACTTGCTTGCCTTTTCGATGACATTGCGGTTTAGGCTTGCCACTAGGCCAGGTCTGATTCTCAACTTTTAGCCTTATGAAAGCCCCTAACTCCAAGAAGAGGCTTAAGTGCGAAAAGACTAGAATGAATGCCTACTCCAAAAATAAATTGGGGGCAACAGTCTCGGGTTGATTGACTGAAAGATCGGAATAGACAGTGTTTCATTTCCAGCTTCACTTCAAAGCCTGACTCTCTCTTTCTCACATCTTAAACTATCTGAATATGTTTGGGATCGGGGAATCCAGATATCGATTCACTGCTTGTCTCCAGAGATCAGAATCTAAGGTAAGCTTCAACCTAGAAGAAAGATTCTTCTTGTTCTTCCAAGAGAAGAGTGCATCTGGGGTAAAGTCAAAACTTCCTTCTGTCTAGCTGCCATCTCTTGCTTGTGCGGTTCAATCTCTGTGAATGAACATGGTCACTTTGTGGAGCAAGCGGACAAGGACTGACTAGCCCGGCTCATCCCCCTTCCTTTTCGGAATCCATAACCACCAGTTGTAGTGGAGGAAGCAGCAGTCAGTTGCTTCTCCCGGGTCCCCGAACTGGATCTTTTCTTTCTCGGGCGCAGTAAAGTAAAAAGAGATAAGGGGTTCTAGATAAATAGACAAAGAAGTTCAGCTACCAAAGTGGATCCTATCCCGTCTTTATCAGAAATGGGAGAGTCATCCGTCTAACGAGAAAATAGGGGCGTCTACCTTTCTATTATATGACCAAAAAGGCCTTGTCACGAGCTTGACTCGAACCAGCACTTCTTCCTTTCTTTCCTCACCTCTTTCGAACCTGAATAGACCAAGGCAAGACCTAAACTTGCTTCTCCAAAGGAGAGTCTCAAGCTGTCTTTGCTTTGCCAGCGGATTTACCCCTCTGTTGCCCCCCGATGACAGCTGCATCTTCCAGTATTCCAAGAGCATACTCCCCCAGAAAATCAAAAAGTTTATGTTTTCCTTACTCTAACAAGTAAGCCTTAACGCTCTTGAAAAATGGCCTATTATCCATTCCAACAGTTATGCATCTTTCGGGATAACTGTTATCGATGCAGCTATTGCATCTGCTACCCCAGATGCCTGGAATATTTCTTGCACTCCTGAGTCTTGTTCAATCTGTCATACCATTCCATGTAATTCGGCTTAATGCTGTTTGAGCTTTGGGCCTTTCGCCGGAGTTCACGGCGGTCTATTCCCTTTCCAGATTGAGTTGATAGGGGCCTTTGGCTAATGTACGTTCAGGGGTCTGCCAGCAAACTACCTTCTCATCTAATGAGGTTTTCAGTACCACGAGTCCGTCGGTCGTTGTGTGGGTGGACTCGATTTCTTCCGGTTTTAAGCAATCCATCTTTCTCATGTTTCACCATATGGATTACCTATCTTTCGGTTTCCTCCCGCAACTCCCTTCGGTCTCCTTTAGCTCTGGTGGGCGTGGTTCTGTAGTTCTTCTGGCCTTCCTTCATGTCGTAGCCTTAGCTTATCGACGGGTCTTGCATTAGATACATACAGCATTTTCTTTGACTCATGCCTTGGAGAAGAGAGTTCTTTGTTTGAGTTTGAAGTCCTTACCTTGCGGGAGCCACCTGGGCGAGACCCCTCTCTTCTTTATTATTTCCATATGGTATGTTGAATCAAGTCGACTTCACTTGACCGTGTCTGCTTCAACTTTACCCTAGACTCTTGTCGTGTAGTGTAGCAAGACTAACAAGTGGTCGAGTGAATTTATGAACGAGCAACTATTATAAGCAATACCTTTCTCTTTTTTTATTCTTCCTCCACTCACCTCCACGGGCGAATGGAGTCTACTACACTCTTTCTTGGCTAGTGTAGTAGACTATTTTATAGGTCATTCGGAAGGGCTCCGTATAGTTTTGGGGCGTAACGTTGTGGTTGTTCCCTCGATTGACCAAGAAAAACAAGTTCCAGAGAGGCATCTTCCATTCATATCGATTTGGGTTTTTCCGCACCATATTTTGATCTGCCTCTTCTTCTATCCGGAATTCCCAGCAAATCCTTGACTCCTCGAATACAATGAAATTTAACACCTGGCAAATCTTTCACTCTACCTCCTCTTATTAACACCATAGAATGCTCCTGCGAATTATGACCTTCGCCCGGAATGTGAGCAAATATATCATGTCGATTGCTCAACCGTACTTTGGCTATCTTACATGGAGCTGAATTAGGTTTTTTTGGTGTTCTCGTTGGAACACGCGGGCGTACTCCTTGCTTCTGGGGACATTGATCCGAAGCTCGAGTACGGTCCGTGAGCCGTTTTTCTTCTCTACCATGACGAATCAATTGATTTAATGTAGGCATCGCTCTTTCCTTTGTCCTTCCTCCCGATTTTTGCCCTATCACTAGTGGTTACTCCCGATCCGAAGCACCCCTTTTCCATTCATAGAGAGATCCAATTGTCAAAATCAATAAAAAGGCCATCATGGACCAAGATCCAAACGGATCAATCTTGTTGGGAGGTACTGCCCAAGGAAAGGAAAAGGTTACTTCCGGATCAGGAATAATAAATAAAATTGAAACAAGATAAAATCGTATATCAAAACGACTTCTAGCATCACCGAAAGGATCGAAACCACATTCGTAGGCCGACAATTTTTCTGGATAGGTCGAACTATTGGAAGCAAATGGAAAAGGAACACCGAGTGGGATTAAAGAAACTAGCGGACTGATCACTAAATAGATACAAATAGGTGCAAATTCTGACATCACCATAGCCCACTTGGTTCTCTCGCTCCTTGCTCGCAGAGCGACATACCGGAAAAAAGTGTTTGAAGAAAGAACCCACCCCCTCATCGAGAATCCGCAACGCTACTGGCGGATAGCCCCCGCTTCATTATATACGAAATATAAATATAAAGCTGCAAGACCAAAAGAGGGTGCAAAAAACCGAAAGCCCTTCTTTAAAGTTCCTCCCAGATACATACATACCCGGCTTAACATTACATTCTTGGAAAATAATCGAATCGAGGGTCCGGAGGAGAATTGGCCATTCAATCTTGTGAACTAATCGAGACCGACATTGAAAAAAAAGAGACGAACGAAGAGGAATAACCAATCGATGAAGGAGCATGAAACCATTCTGTTTCAAGAAAGGTACGATAAAGGGTTGGGGGCAATAAAGTAGGTGAAGTGCTTGGATTTTGCGAGCTGTTCCAACCACTGCAGGATGTGATTCCAAAAGCCAAACGAGATAAAATACCACACATAAGAGTCAAGACCAGGATCCCACAAAAAATGTTTAACCGATTTATTCCGGATCGACCGAATTGGTACGGAAGTAGTAACATGGGAAAACCACTTAAAACACGACTTATTTGAAAAACCCAGTGACCTACCAATTGTAGAAGTAGGATCTTTGGCAAGCAAGAAGTACTTATATAATATAATTCGAGTGTACCATCATCTTTCTCATTTCGAGGAAAAGGTGCGGGAGGAAAAGGAAACAACGGAGGGATCCGAATCGGACCTAAATTGGAATGACATGAAAAGTCTTTTTCAAAACCTAGCATTAAGGGCATGACGACGATATACGAGAGGAATGGAAAAAAACTCGTGATTGGTGTGGAGAGGAAGATCCGTTTATGATATTGTTCAAGAAAGAGTCGTCTCATTTCCTTACTTCTGCGTTCCTTCTAATTTTTGCACTTCAAGGCAGGTTCTGAACGCCGTCTGGTTGGTATCGGTTTCTTATTAACAAGAAGGTAGCCTCGGAAACTACGAGGCTCCTCCGATCATGTATTCGCACCACTCCTTATGTGGATCGTGATATGGGCGTGTCGCCCTCCTCAGCACGACCCCCATCATTATTGATTAGTGCCCCCCCGGCCCTGCCATTCGCGGCGGACTCACTTTTCGGTCACTCCGCTATGTCGAAAGCCCCAAAAGATGCTATCTTATAGCAGACAACTAACGCACACCTACTCAACTAATCTCATAAGTAAACGCCTGTTTGCATCGCAACTAATAGAAAAAGACTAGAGCTTGGGAGGTGTGCTAGAGCTCCGGTCGGGGGTTCCCTTACCAATGATAGGGATGATCCTGACCCCCAGCCAACCGAACTCATAGTGCATGGGAAGACCCAACCCTTCGTTGTGGGCAATGATTCGGTCGGCATTACGCTTGTGACCGGCCCAACTTACCCAAATATATATTAGACTCACAAAAGCGATGCTTGTAATAACCCACAACATCGGAGTACTGGTAGTTAAGGCCCCCAAAATATTGCCCAAATTCTGATCCATCTCGAGTTGAGAATTCTCGTCACGCTATCTTTTTCCTTCACGATTTTTTGTTATGGATTCGCCCTCTCGGATAAAATGATTTACAATCAGCCTGCTTTAGATCGTAGACCAACCTCGTTCCTTTTATCTTGGGCATCTCACTTGGAATCCAATGCATTCTTTTCGATCTTGTACCCTACAAAAAATAGGCTTGCTTCGCATAGGCTACACAAGCTTCGGTGCGGTACACTGAACACAACCCAATATCTTGCTCAATGGAAGAAGCAACTATCAAATGCATCCTTGCCTGCTTCCCCTGTCGGATAAAGAGGGAAATAGCAGTACTGAGCTACATCTGAGATGAGAAGGAAAAGGAATTTTACTTGATGGAACTGGCCTTTTTTCTAAAATTGGATCAATGAGATCGCCATCGAAAGAAAGCACCAAAGCAAACAGAGTAGATACTTTGTTGAGTCAACTGGGATTGCAGCGGATCTAGTGGTTCTCTTTTTCTATGGTATTGCTGCTAAGATAGTCAGAATATAAAGCAGAAGCAGATGCTAACTCTCCCGAAAGGTTGGAGGGAAGGACAAGGTAGGATTTTTCTAAGAGACGAACTTGCGGAAGGAAGAGGTCTTCGACTAAGACGGAGACGGGTATTTCCAAAGATGCTTGACCTAAGAGAGGGACGAGACTAAGAACTAAGAAAAGAAGATATTGGAGAGGAAAGAATCAATATAATCTGGGTATTCCCGGCAGTCAACCAATACTTTAACTTTGAAAGGTGCAAAACATTTCTTTATTAAGATATAAGAGAGCTCGGATCTTGCCATTGCAAGGAGCATGGATTCTGGTTCTAGGAAGGGATTCACTTCTTTCCCACAGGTCTTTCTCTTTGCAGGATTGGAGCTTTTAAGGCAGTCTTAGGTTTGGGGCCATTCGACACATATACTGTTGAGCCGTACATATGGACTCTGGATTATAACAAAAGAACTACATCTCCTTCCCGGCATGTATGGCTTCCTGTGGTTCTTACCGTCCCTATAAAAAAATGTATAGGTACGAATGACTATCAAAGACAGAGCGGAGACCTATAGGTTGGATTTAAGTCCCTAGTCGTATCTTTATATTCGAGGAAGCCTCACATTCTCCTATCTCTTTCAAGGTCCCCATGTCCTCTTTAACTGCGTGGTCGTGATATCCTATCTTCTCAAAAAAGGATAGTCACAGAATCGCTTGTCTACCCCGTCCACAGTCATTATTGAGTTTCATCACTCAGTCTTTCACATCCATACAATTGGATTTTAAGGTTTCATAATGCGCAGTCTAATCCCTGGGTTTATGTGAACCTCTTTGGTAAAGAATGAAAGGGGTCAAGGAGGTGGTTGAAAGCGATAAAGCCCTTCTGAAAACTATAAACTATATATAATTAAAGACTCAACATCCTTTCCTTAAAGATTTGGAAATAGCAAGCCTTCTTTCGAAAGACCAGTAGGAAGGAGGAGGAATGCTCCGAATAGGTCGTTTATTAAAGGTGTATATATTAGATAGTTAGTTTCCATCTTTAAAAACTTTCAAGAAAAGCTCTGAATCATAAATTTATTATGGATTCTCTTTTGACTAGTTTAAGATTCCCACGTATACACTCTCCGCTAGGATTTTAAAATAGACTCTAACTCTCAACTACCTCGGAAATTCTATTAGTCATACCATACTATATTAATTGAGGAAAGTCGCCCGTTTCACACATCGCAAGGTCTTTAGCGCCTCTCAGTGTAAGGGTCAGATGTAGCTTTTGATCCATCCTTCTTCAAGTTCTCCCACTAGTAACTCAAAATTCCCGGTTTCGAGATTACACTAAGCCCTTTTAAGTGTTAGAACCTTCTGTATCCTTCTGTATAATATTTATTATTGATATATGGTGCCCACGGATTATAGATCCAATAAAGATCCCTCTATCTATC
The DNA here is from genome assembly GCF_030704535.1 of Vitis vinifera. Taxonomy (NCBI): domain Eukaryota; kingdom Viridiplantae; phylum Streptophyta; class Magnoliopsida; order Vitales; family Vitaceae; genus Vitis; species Vitis vinifera. Next base: position 18,120,229 of record NC_081814.1, read on the forward strand.
CTAGTAAACAAGGCTCCATTCATACCGGCTGAATTAAAGTATTGCCTCTTACCGTATGTCCTATATCTCTCTTGCAATTGAAACTAGGGGTTTTACTCTTTCTTTCCCTTCGCCTATTGATCGGATTAAGTGGTTTGAAAGAAGGGGCATTATCAAAGAACTGGCCGGCCTCTTTTTTTTTTTGAAACCTAGAAGGGACAACAACTTCAAAAAGGTGAATGCTGTCGGCACATACCATACATATAAGAGGGCCTTATAGAAAGAACTGATAATGATTGCTAGCAGATGTTTTGAAAGAAGGTTTTTATCGAGTAGTAGATTAGTATATAATGGGAATGCTTTTCACTATACGAGACTTCCTCTGTGATTCCTCCCTTCAAAGAAGGCAAAAGCCCTTTTTTTTCAACCATTAGCAAGAAGAAGCACTTCCAGAATCCCTGCAATGACCTTTAAAAGTAATATCTCGGGCATCAATCTAAAGAGAGTTTGGTAGCTTTCCCTTTAAACTCGGAATTATTAAGGGGCAGCTCGGGCACCAAGGTTTATTAAACTCCTAACTTACGGTTAAGAAAGGAAAGCCATTCCAATCCTAAACAAGATCACAGCGGCAAGACCTAAGAGAAAGGAGGTCTATTGATCTCGAGCCTTCTTCTTTATCTTCCAATGGTATAGGATAAGCTAATTCCTAACGAAAGGGGAAAAGCAATAAGTCTCCTTGAGACCTCCCATTTATCATGCCTGAACAGGGTGAGATTTAGTAGGGAGCAAAGAGCACGAGGAGAAGGCAATAAAAAAGTTCTCTAGAAGGGAAGATCCCCTCTCCCATTTTCATAGAGAAAGAGGATACGAAGATCATATGAGAAGACGGCGGCAAGCGAAAATCCCTATATATATAGTATAAAGACGAGTTGGCAGGGTTGAACAACCTATTTGTTCTCTATCTTCTTTTAAGTAGTGGTGAAAGCCGAATCCAATGCTCCTATAGCAGGAAAGAACCAATTGCAATTCCTAGTGTTAGCATGCCCCTTGGACTTCTTTCTTCATAAAGAAGAGCTAACGATGAGCGAGGAAGGTAATTCTCAGATCAAAAGCCAAGCCGGGAACACCAATATGAGAAATCTTATTCAACCAACTTAAACTAACTATAGGACAGCGTTTAGAATGGATGGTAGGAATTAGGCAGCTAGAATATAAGAATCCCCGCTTAAGACGAAGCCTGCCGCTATGAATTCTTTTTGATAAGACGAACTCCTAACGGAATAGCAAACGAGTTGCCTACTTCTTTTGTGAACAGCTTTGATGCTAGGAAGAAGGGCGCAAGGCAATTCAAACTCACTACATAAGTGATTAAATACAACGTTCTTATGATAACCCAGCCTAATTGGTGTGAGGAACTTTATCTTCTCGTCTAACCATCGAGGGGGCATGAGAATGCGAGCCCAAGAAAGTAGGACCAACGACGATCCTATTCTAAAGGAGAAAGAGGAGTCTTTATTCTTTTCTTTGAAGATTGAGGAACGCAGTGTTGGACAATTATGCCATTTGGAAGAAGTCTTCTACAGAGGGAAAGCCTGTTACGAGTAAGGGGGATCGGGTAAGGGCTCATGGTGGTCAAACTATGAAGCGTAGTACCTCATTAGGCCCGTCTTTAGATACAAGCCAGTCGCTAATCACCCAGCTTTCTTCTGAAACCCATGCATCCATTTTGCAAAAATGAAAATAGCGATGCAAAATTAATGAGCAGATCATACTTTATCTGTCGAAAGACTTATCGTAATATCTTTTCTATTTATATAACTTGAACTTTCTATCCTGTGAAGAAGCAAGACGAATCATTTCTCTTTCTATTGGATACGAAATTTCGGAATAGTATAGTTGATACGATTCACTCACAAGAATAATTCAAGTGAAATTGTCTTTGAGTTCAAAGAAGACATCCCCCACTACTTAGGAGAACGCCTCTACTTCGGTTTCAGAATCGGATTCATGGCAGAGAATCCGCAGCAAGAGCAGGCACTTTTTGAGCCTTGTTTACGTTCGTTCCTGTCCGTTAGGTTTTTTAAAAAGAAAGATCTATGGGCGAAGTTTTCTGGTGTGTATGATTAACACAGAGAAACCACCGGCTTTCCTTACAAGCTCTTGTGTAACTTTTCTTAGATAAAAGCGAAGTCTAATTGTTTCGATTGGACTGAAACCGACTCTACGAAGACAAAGTGGAAAAGCACTCTTTTTACCGATAAAAAACAGCGGAACTTTCGATAGCTCTGGTGACAGTCCTCTTGCATCCGATACTCCGATCGGCTTTTCCGCTGCTAGCTTGACTTCTAGCTTCGGGAAATAAAACTCATTGATTGGCATTTGGATTTTTAAGTTGCTTCCATTCAAAATCACTTTTTGCAATCAAGCCCGTAAGCCATTCAGTAAGTAGGGTGGGTGGTTTGGCTTAGTCAATCATTTTAAAGTGCTGCTTTATCTCTGAGAAGTGGGTACTGTGAAATCTCATTGGTTTTAGCCACATCTTATACCAACTCTCTTGCTTATTGATTAGGGCGAACTAGCAGAATTTATATGAAGAACATTCGACAGAAAGTGAAACTCTATATAATATACCATTGCTTCAGGACTGACAATGTCCTCGCCTCTCAGTCTGCACCTTTTCCAAAGGTGAACGTGCTTCTCGAAAAGAAAGTATGAATGACCCATCCCTGTTATTGCTTTCTTTTTTATATAGGGGCAGCGACATGCATTATGAAACACCCTATGGGGATCCTTGCTAGCGAGAATTGAAAGCCCAAAATAATGAAATCTTTGTCATAAATCTCATCAGTAAACCCGTCTCGTCTTGTTCCTTGGTACGCCATTCAACTCCATGTCCTTGGATCAGACTTACCAGGAAAGATATCATTTTTTTATATCCTTAGCATCCTAAATGTCTTGGAAAAAAAGGATAATTCCATGGACAAACCCACGCTTCTTAATCTCTTTGCCTTTCAATAAGAAGAGGATATATAAAAAGGCCAGCCATAAGGGAATGAATCCAGACCACTACCAGTTAGCCTTGCATGAATTATAGCAACTACAGAAAGAAGGACTCATTTAACCTACTTCATCTCCGTGGGCTTGTGAAGATTGTTATGTGAACAAACGAGCAGAAAAAGTTCGGATAAAGCTAAGACTGGGTTTACCAGCCTCTTAATCATTGTTTGGCAGACGATCTGCGGCATATACTATTTCTATGACATGAGAGAGAATCCGCTTTGTCCATGAGTGGGATTTTCTTTACTTTCCTTCGATGCAGGAAGCATCAAATTGCATTAGTGGGATAGCTTACTTCAATACTCCCCCAAGCCAGGAAAGCTAGTGCTCGTGAATGCACTCCTTATCTAGTACCAGTCCTTACGCCGATACATAACAAAAAATGTCCCTAGCCCTAGTAAGAAGAGCTCGCTGAATAGGCGATTCACCGAGTGTGCTGTTCCAACCATTACCAAACACGGTGCGGGTGCAGGGCCTCCAAGTTGCTTTTACAGTTTCGGGCTAGAAGTAGTCCTCTTACTCGCCTCCGATGAATCATTCCTCGATATGGACTGAGCCTTTAACTGAGACCAACCAATTGCTAGATTTAAAGGGAAGGGAACAAGGGTACACAGACTAGAGAATAAGCCTCTTCATCTGATTCTTGAAAGTTTGATTCTTTTATCGATTGAGGGAAGACTGTGGATGAGAATGTCTTATTTTATTGAAAGAAAAGTCGAATCTTCTTTTTTTATGAAACCTCTCGCAGTCCATGCATGATCAGGCCTTGCAAGATGATCTTTCTTTCTATTGATAGAGCTAGGGTTCTATTACATGGCAGGATGAAGGACCAAAGACGACTTAGCCAATCGAGGCTTAAAATGCTAATTGATTCACTGCGAATTTCAGGGTTTTCTGGCATTAAAGCTTAAAAGCTTTCGAGGAGCGGTTAGCTGCGCGGGTCCTCTTGCAGGGCTTTCTGGGATATTCCGCCAGGAGATTGTGCAATAAGGTGGATTTAAGGACTTTTTCTTTTCCGACTAAGAGTGCTAACTCTGAATACTTTAATAGTCAATATACTGACTGCTACGCCTCTACCTTTTACTCATCTTGTCCTACTCTGTAAATAGAGTGCCTTACTCTAGGACTAATAATAGACTTTCAATATACCTCTTAAGGGAATTAGGATCTGTGGGGCACCTGCCGTAACATAAAGATTTTACAATTGATTCTATTGATTAGATTTTCAAAGATGATTTTATCGCCGGTTAACTAAGAAAAAAAAGACAGGGGAAGTATATATTCTAATACAGTCTTAGTAGGCTTTCACAGGCTTTGAAGGATATATTGAAATTCCCAAGGGACAATAAGATTCAAAGCATACATTCGAGGAAGAAGAGAAAGATATTTACTTGTCATATTCACTTAACTTGAAGAGACTGAGAGAAAGATTCGAGTACACTGTCAGTAAACTCAAGAACAGGGATTCGAAACAAGGCAAATTCACTATCTCTTGCTCCTCAAGCGCCGGAAGGCTTGAGAGATATTATAGGCTTGGCGATGCCGCGACGCCGTCGATGGCGATGCCGCGACGCCGTCGATGGCGATTAAAGAGGAAGTAGAGTCCCTTCCCTAGTAGCATGGATTTGACTTTAAAAAAAAGGGGATTCTCATCCAATCCGAGTAAGAAAAAGGAAGCATATAGTACGGATAGTAAGGTAACAAGTAAACCAATTACTATTGAAATTATGACCAAAATGGGAAGCCTTAGGTGAAAAACCGTAATACGCCCTGAGGAATTCCTACCAGCAGACTTCCCTGTACTCAAAGTGAATTGTCTAAGTGTTCTCCCCTCTTGGCTTTGTCTCATTGTCTATCTCGTAATCATTCGATTCAGTATCAGTACGAATTAGCTCCTCTTACTCCTCCGTTGGTCCTTATTTCACATGAATCATCCTATGTGGGCCGCCTCTGGTCCGGTGGGGAAGGCGGCCTTTCTCAGTGGCGCCCTGTAGCAACGTGCCTAGCTCGCTCTTACGAGTGACGAGAAGGACCGCCACTTAGACTGATTTTTCTATCAAAAAAATGAGAACACACCATTTTAGATGAGGGAAAGCCATTCCTCAAACCAGGCGTGATCTTATATACGATAGCACCAACACAACCTTGGCAACTCTGAAACAAAAAGTGAATGTTGGCTAGTGGAACTAAAAGATACGGCTCAGCTGTGCTGAAAAGCCGCCCTTTCTAGGTTGTTAGCGCGATTACCACGTTTTTCAGCAAGCTACACAGCAGCCTGTGCGTTGCGGCTCTGGGGTCGCCTACACTTGCTGCCTTTGCTCCAAAGTTTGCTGCTTCAAAATCAGTTGAAAAAAAAGATTAGTTGTCTAAGTCTGCTTCCAAGTCACAGGTGTCCACGGCAAACAAAAGAGTTAACCTCACGCACACAAGCCAGACAGTCTTGTTAGCCACCACCCTACCCTACCCATGTCAGATAGGAAGCGGCACAAGGAATAGTTAGTCTCTGAATCGGAAAGCCATGCCAGGAAAGACAAAGGTTAGTCCCAAGGCTAGGTCATCAACAGGAGGTTGTTTAACAAACAAATAGTTGCTATGGCTTACTGACTTGCCTTCCCGGAGGAAGAGGAGCTTTCGGCGGAAGGAGAGCGGCTTGCTTTCTAACCGGGTGGACAGCTGTCAGGCTTTCTAACCGTAGGACTAGACAGAGAGCCCTTTGACCGTCAAAGCTAGTGATCAGTGGCCGGAAGTTAGTCACCCAAGGAGATTGGAAAGAGAGACTATTGACCAGTGAGCTGCAGTGACTAGAGCAGACGATGGATCAGAGGCAAGGCCGGCGAGATTTTGTTCCTGGAACTGGAGTTCGTTCAAGAGGATCTGGAAGGGAAAGGCTAAAAGTAATAGTTGTTTGTTACAAAGGTTCCTAAGACGAGGTTCGTTCCTCAAGAGTGCCTTCTTCGAGCTGACTTGACCCGAGAGATTCATTTAATGACTTTAGACGAGTGCTTGTGCCAGTGAGAAGCATCCTTTTAGAGAAGTAAGCGGCGAACCAAGATTCAAAGCGAGCCAAGGCAATGTCAATTGACGAGCGAGAACAAAAACTCAAGTATTGATTGAGACGATTCCAAGCCTTAAGGGAAGGGGATTGACATGACCTGCGAGTAGTTGCCTTGCCTAGTAGCCAGCTGACGTGCTTGATCAGAGAAGAGGGACTATTCTACTGACTATAGACCAGTGACGAGTGACCATCAGGGACCGACGAGGCAAGACAAGGTGTTGGAATAGACCAGGCACATCACAAGCCATCTTACTTAATATTTTTGAAATAGGAAGAGGCAATGTCAATTGAAGAATACTCAATATCGGAATCAAGAAAGCAAGAAGGAAAGCACTTTCTCCCAGTCAGAGCTAGAAATCCTGTCTCTTCTTATGAAGAAAAATATTCTATTGGATTGGTGCAGGCAAATACTAACACATCTACATCAAGGGAATTGCAGATTGAAACAAGAGCTGAAAAGCGCGGAAATCCGGTCTTTCATATAGGCGAGGAAAGCTGACAAGAAGGGATAGTGACGAGTGACCAGCAACTTGATGTTTCAAACTGGGGATTGGATTGAGTTAGCTACAAAAGGCCATTCTTTCTAGCAAGAACGCTTTTCAATGACTTTGTTGCAACTATTTTTCCAGTGTTGACCTAAGCCAAAATGTGTTTGTTTGACATTCCTCCTTAACCATCTTGTGTGGAGAATAAGGATTAGCATCGGCCTAGTCAGCCTTTGCTGATCTTTAAGATCCTTAGTATTTGGTGGTTACGAAGTAATGTCATACTAGCTCAAACAATGGTGAGAATGCCTGTTAGGCTTAACAGTTCATCATTGTTTGACCTATTCCTCTGTGCATAAGGGGGTCTAGGTCTTGATTGAAAACAAGTTTCTTTTATTTAAAGGTTGGAAGCAACAAGCTACCTCATAGTCAGTATGAATAAGTACTACTTATATGAGCTATGTATTCCTTTAAACCTAGTTTTCCTGATTGCTTGTAAGAAGGATTCGTAACCCTCCAACTAACTATTCAGTACCCTTGACCTGATTCTTGATCAGGATCCAAGTAAGGTTGGTAGATTAAGTAGTTAGGTTAATGTGGATTAGTCTCCCACACTATCACAATCACATCTTATTATCTTGTATTGTGATTGGGGCAACCTTGGGTTCTGGATCTTAATGACATATGGCATTGAGATTCAGATTTCGAGTTTGTCTCTTTGAACCCTTGAACAGAGCGTAGAGTCAGTGGAAACGCTGACTTTGCGTTCTTAGTAAGGTTGGTTTATCTCAGTTTGAGATGATAGGAGACTATGGAACGGGTTATCCCGGTCGGTTGCTTTCTGTCCATATAATGCATACAGCTCTGGTTGCTGGTTGGGCCGGTTCGATGGCAGGTAAAAGTCAATTCCATTGTAGAGCCGTATGCAATTCGCAAAAGATGCCTGTACGGTTGTTCAATTCTATCTTTTTTTCTTGTTATTCTTTATCTCTTCTCTTCGACTCATCATACGAGATAGAGAAATCATTTTTTATGTTATATCATCAGGGTAATGATCCATCAACCGGCTGCCGCTTTTTATGAGGCACAAGCGGGAGAATTTGTCATGGAAGCGGAAGAACTACTGAAACTGCGCGAAATCATCACAAAGGTTTATGTACAAAGAACGGGCAAACCCTTATGGGTTGTATCCGAAGACCTGGAAAGGGATGTTTTTATGTCAGCAACAGAAGCCCAAACTCATGGAATTGTTGATCTTGTAGCGGTTCAATGAAAAAAGAAAGGATTTCGTGCAAATCCGTGATTTGAGATCTTCTTACTGGGTTTCATTTTCATTAAATTAAATAAAATGGGGGTAATTCATAATCATCCGGTTAGGATCGATCTAAACCAGTACATTATGTATATGATTCAGCATGCCAACTATTAAACAACTTATTAGAAACACAAGACAGCCAATCAGAAATGTCACGAAATCCCCCGCTCTTCAGGGGTGTCCTCAGCGCCGAGGAACATGTACTAGGGTGTATGTGCGACTCGTTCAGATCATGGACTGGGACGAAAAACAACTTTTCCAGTATCAATGATCAGTACCAGTGAATAGAATGGAAGAACTCCATTCACTATCTAAACTAAAAAAAAATAAAAAGATCTATCATATTCCCCTATTGTGTATTGTGTATGAAATTTATGGTTTCCGTCGGTGCAAATACAATCACCTAAATTTAAGATGATAAGCAATTCCCCATTGGCAAAAGGGTTATCCATTAAGCGGGGAAAATCAGCAGAAAGATTAGGCTCCCACTCTTGTAAGAACGGACTAACAGGGTCAGCTACTTAGCTAACCTTCATAATTAAATATCGTTACTGTATAGGTAGATCTCATTGTGAAAGACCTATTACTGGATAATTCATGGGTAGAGCCAAAGAGTGTGAACTGTACAAGTTACCAATAAGATTTATTAAATGAAGGAAGGAGCTCCGGTGTATAGAAAGGACCTCACCGTAAAAGAAGTAACCATAGAAACGATGGAACCCACTATTTCTTTATCCATTTAATTTCAAATTGACTACTTTTTTATTTAATTTACTATGTTTTTGATACCTAGTATCAATACTATTTCTTATTTCGAGGTGAAATGCATAGAAAAAAGAAAAAAAAATCGTGGTCGGGAAGGTTATAGTAGCAAAAGCCATTGGAATTTTGATTTTATACATTGGAAGAATCCGCTTTGTTATTAATAGACCAGGAAAGGGTACAAGGATAACTGAAAGAAAGGAAATCAATTAGTTATTCATCAAAGTTTCATTTATTCAATGACCAGAACTAGACGAGGATATATAGCTCGTAGACGTAGAACAAAAATTCGTTTATTTACATCAAGCTTTCGAGGAGCCCATTCAAGACTGACTCGAACTATTACTCAACAGAAAATCAGAGCTTTGGTTTCGACTCATCGGGATAGAGATCGGCAAAAGAGAGATTTTTGTCGTTTGTGGATCACTCGGATAAATGCAGTAATTCACGAGAATGGGGCATCCTATAGTTATAGTAGATTTATACACGATCTGTACAAGAGGCAGTTACTTCTAAATCGTAAAAGACTTGCACAAATAGCTATATCCAATAGGAATTGTCTTTATATGATTTCCAATGAGATCATAAAATAAAGAGATTGTAAAGAATTCATCGGAATGATTTAATGATTTAAATAAATGGAGTTCCCCGGAGAATGAACTCCGGGAAGGTAGATTATAAATTAGTATGAAAAAATATGATAAAGTCGTAAAAATGAAGGGATATGTTCAATAAAAAAAAAAGATTTCTTCTTCTTCCCCGATTATTTTTGTTTCTTACAACACAACAATCAAATCTCGATTCTTTGATTTTTCGAACAAAACATCAAATCCGCGTTTGAGTTCGAATTGGAATTTCGATTCAATTGAAGAGTAAGCCTATTTATTTCTGGTTCTAAGACCAGTAGTTCTAGCGGTCGACTCGGTTCTTTCAAATTGTTTCTCATTATTAAGAAAAGGTAACGAAGATAAAATACGAGCATGTTTTATAGCAATAGTAATTAATCGTTGTTGTTTCAAAGTCAATCTATTCACTCGTCTAGATAATATTTTTCCTTGTTCACTAATAAATCGACTAATTAAACTCATGTTTCTATAATCAATTCGATCCCCCGATTGGATCGGGGGCAAACGCCTACGAAAAGATCGCTTGGATTTAAGAAAAGGTCGCTTGGATTTATCCATGGTTTGTTTATTCCTTATCCCGAAAATCCTATTTCGTTCGGATAAAAAATGAATTAGAATTCAGAAATAGGATTTGGTTTATTTCTATTTAAATATATGTTATATATAGTATATATTTAATTATACTATATTATATTACTATATTATTTTTACTGTTCCTTGGAAGGGTGACACACAGGCCCTCGGTTCGATCTATTTTTTTATCTCCCCATGAATCGTATGTTTATAACAATAGGGACAGAATTTTTGCAATTCCAATCGACCGGGCGTATTGTGTCGATTTTTTTCAGTAATATATCTGGAAATGCCTGTTGATTCCTTATTAACACCGTCTCGTACACAACTAGTACATTCCAAAAGAACCCTTATTCGGGCATCTTTACTCTTGGCCATGAACCTCCTTTGTTTTTTTTTTTTTTTCATTCAAGTCTTCTATTTTCGATCCGAAGAAAGTAAGGAAAAAAAATAGAAGTTGCTAACTCAAAATCCAATTATGATATGAAGGATTTCGTTGTAATCAATATCAATAGAGTAATAGTAAATAATAAGTAATACAATGATTTCTAACTATAACTATATTTCTAATCGCAGTACAGTATTTAATTTAAGGATCTTGTATGATACTCTTGCACTAGACCAACATTTACATTTACGTTTTCCCTCTATTCTTAATTTGATTCGAGTCTGAACCCGAGTTTCGCTGAGATTAAATCCACTTTTATTCTTTCTCTTACTCCTCCCTTATAAAATTCTAAAAAAGAGAAAAAAAGAGGAGGGGGAAAGGAATTAGTCACAGATATTTGATTGTATCTCTAATATTCTTCACCCCTTCTCATGTTAATTAAAAAAAGGGAATGTCAACGCATCCGGGAATAAACGATTAATCTCTATCAATAGACCTGCTAAGGACCCGAACCATATAGTACTTAGTACCGGTGCCGTGGAAAGATATGTTTTTAGATCTCGCATTTTAAATCCTCCTTATTTATTGTAATACATAATGGTAATACATATATGATCAGATGCATATGGACCACTTGTATTTGTACATAGAATTCCCGATTCAAATTGAAGATTCGCTATATAAGATTTTCTTTTTCTTAAAACAGAAAAAGAAGTTTCTTTACTCCTGAGCATTCCCCAAAAATATTCATTTATTTTTTATTTCATTTTTAGGGTGGGTTTCATATTTAATATGTATATAAGTCTTTTTTTTGTTTATGTTAATATATATATATATATATATATATATATATATATATATATATATATATATATATATATATATATATATATATATATGAAAAAAAAAATGGGAAGAAAAATTGTGTATATCAATGGAGGAAATAAGGATGTGGAAAACAAGACAGGGATTCTCTACAATGACACTGTAGACCAATTGAAAGGGATGTAGCGCAGCTTGGTAGCGCCTTTGTTTTGGGTACAAAATGTCACGGGTTCCAATCCTGTCATCCCTACCTATTACTTCTCCTCTGAGCAGTAACGAAGAATCAATTGAGATCAATTAAAATTGGATATACATAATTTTTCATTTTATGATACTATAATAGTATATGCATACAAGATGTGTTGGAGTTACAAAAAGAATCCTTTTCTTTATAGTCTTATCTATTGTGATAAGAAAACGCTCTTAGTTCAGTTTGGTAGAACGTGGGTCTCCAAAACCCAATGTCGTAGGTTCAAATCCTACAGAGCGTGATTCCGTTTTTGTTAGTTGGAATTACACTGAACTAACTTCACTAACTTGAACAGCAATCTGAATTTGACCTCCTGTGGATTAAAGAATAAAGAAAAGAGGAGGTCAATAAAAAAAAGAGATGTTAATTAATCAAAGGTCCAACTGATCACCACGTCTGTATTGTAAATATGCAGTTACGAATAATCCAGCCAAAGTAATAGGAATTAGACCTAAGACGATTCCAAATAGAAAAACTTCAATCATTTCATTTCAATTTGTTTGAAAAGGGGAAAGGAGAGGTAATACCTATCCCTAAATCTTAATCCGAATTGCCCATGAATCGCAATGACCAAGAATTGGCAATTGACACGGTAAGGAATTCATAGAATACATGGAATCTCACGGAAAGGTTTCTCTTTATGAATTGTTTATTCGATTAATTTCAAATAAGTCGTATCTTGCTTAGACCAATAAATAGGACTGAGGTTATAGTTGAAGCCGCTAGTAGAAAACCGAAATAACTAGTTATAGTAGGCATGAAGGAGCTAAATGAAATATGTTCTTTATTATACATATGTTTATAAAGCACTTACCTAAGTTTCCATTTTTGCGATATACGAGGATAAACAAAAATACCAATTGAAAGAATAAGTTCAATTGACAGTTTTTGATTCATCAATCAATTATTATAGGCGGCACTAACAAAGATAGAGTGACAGAGGTATAAAAAGAAATCAATTCATTATCTGTGGCATCTACCCATACCGTGATTCCGAATCAACAGACCGAATTTCCGAGATATGGCAACTCTTGAGTAAACTAATAATAAAATAAGAACTGTGCCGTGTAACTTCATTCACAAATGAAACTTTCTTTGCATCACTATGAAACAAAATTATAAAATCATTTCTATTTTGATCATTTCTTTTTTAATTGTATCGAATACATTTTCTATTTTGGAACGAAGAGTGCCCTTATAACAATAAAATCTTTTCTTTTACTTTTTACTTTAATTTTAACTCATTAGATTCAATAGTAGGTTCATTCACATAGTATCTCGAATGAGGAAAAAAAAAAAAAGATATCGCACGATCAGATCACTCGAAAAAAGAAAATCTGTATTTTGGTTCAATTATATTCTAAAAAATTCCTATTATCTTTTCCTTTATAGGTTCCACATTTTGTCTTTCCATATTATAACTTCTAGTTAGGTAGTTAGGTCAAGAAAGAACCCTTAGATCTAATACAACAATGCGTGCTTCGCGAATATTGATTGTTCCCATTATTTTATTCATTGTTCTCTTTCTTTCATCGAATACTATCTACTACTGTTACTTGTTATTGGATAACTAAGAAATTCTTTAAAATGAAAAAAATAAAGATTCAAAAAAAAAACCTCTTCTACAACCACAAAAACGAAAAGGCGATTTCTAGATTTCGTATCAATAAAATTGTGGGAATATGATACTCTCTTTCATGAATTATTAAAAAGAAATTTGTCAGATTCACATTTATTTTACCTGATCTTCAGTTTCTAGTCCGAAACCAATAGTAGAGAGAAACCCTATACTACAAGAATTTGAGAGATTTTCTATTGAATGGCACATGGTTCTACATTGATAAGCAACAAGAAAGGAAGAAAGAACTTTTCTAACACTTCATTTCGATACTGATTGAAATTGCGTTGCTGTGGCAGAAGAAGGATAGATATACTGATTCGGTATACTCTAAAGACACCCTCGGTACAATATTGACGATCTCACAAATATCCATTTTCAGTGAATTTCTATTTACTGATCTCATCTTTTACGAAATCGATCGTCCTTTGACTGTACAAGAATATGTGGAGCTGGGCATGTCTGGAAGCACAGGAGAACGTTCTTTTGCTGATATTATTACCTGTATTCGATACTGGGTCATTCATAGCAAACCTATACCTTCCCTATTTACTCGACGAATTAAGGGGGTTAGTTATTCGTCAGCACGAGTTTTGCTTCCTCTTCTGGTATAGGTTTGGAAGTCCTCGGCCAAACGAGTATTTTACAGAGAGCCGACAAGGAATGGAATTAATAACCGGCCGTTTTGATCCTTTTGTTCCGGGAGGAAGAGCCTCTCATCATATTGCAGCAAGGACATTGGGCATATTAGCAGGGCTATTCCATCTTAGTGTCCGTCCGCCCCAACGTCTATACAAAGGATTACGTATGGGCAATATTGAAACCGTCCTTTCCAGTAGTATCGCTGCTGTCTTTTTTGCAGCTTTTGTTGTTGTTGGAACCATGTGGTATGGTTCAGCAACTACCCCGATCGAATTATTTGGTCCCACTCGTTATCAATGGGATCAGGGATACTTCCAGCAAGAAAGATATCTAAGAGTTGGTGCTGGGCTAGCCGAAAATCAAAGTTTTTCAGAAGCTGGGTCTAAAATTCCTGAAAAATGAGCTTTTTATGATTACTTCGGCAATAATCCGGCAAAAGGGGGATTATTCAGAGCGGGCTCAATGGACAACGGGGATGGAATAGCTGTTGGATGGTTAGGACACCCTATCTTTAGAGATAAATAAGGGCGTGCACTTTTTGTACGTCGTATGCCTACTTTTTTTGAAACATTTCCAGTCGTTTTGGTAGACGGAGACGGAATTGTTAGAGCCGATGTTCCTTTAAGAAGGGCAGAATCGAAGTATAGTGTCGAACAAGTAGGTGTAACTGTTGAGTTCTATGGCGGCGAACTCAATGGAGTCAATTATAGCGACCCTGCTACTGTGAAAAAATATGCTAGACGTGGGTGAAATTTTTGAATTAGATCGTGCTACTTTGAAATCCGATGGTGTTTTTCGTAGCAGTCCAAGGGGTTGGTTTACTTTTGGACATGCTTCGTTTGCTCTGCTCTTCTTCTTCGGACACATTTGGCATGGTGCTACAACCTTGTTCAGAGACGTTTTTGCTGGTATTGACCCAGATTTTGATGCTCAAGTGGAATTTTGAGCATTCCAAAAACTTGGAGATCCAACTACAAGAAGACTTTTAGTCTGATACAACATTGCTCTTGATCTACGACCATCCTCTATTTTCTTTTTGTGATTTGACATAGGGTACCAGATAAATCTTGATTTGAATCACCGCATTTTCTTTGACTCTTGCTCTTTCTTTATCCGAGAGATGGTCCCAAATAAACAGGTATGGAAGCTATAATTGTCAACCACGATCGAATATATGGAAGCATTGGTTTATACATTCCTCTTAGTCTCGACTCTAGGGATAATTTTTTTCGCTATCTTTTTTCGAGAACCGCCTAAAGAAAAAACTAAAAAGATGAAATTCTTTTTCATTATCTCAATTTCAGTAATGAGCCCCCTAATATGGGGAGGCTCATTACTTCAACTAGTCCCCGTGTTCCTCGAATGGATCTCTTAGTTGTTGAGAGGGCTGCCCAAAGGCGGTATATAAGGCGTACCCAGTCAAACTAAAAAGTAAACCTGATATAGAGATGGCGACTAGGGTTGCTGTTTCCATTATTATAAAATGGAATTTCAAGACCACAAAGGATCTATGATAAGATCGTTTATTTACAACGGAATGGTATAAAAAGTCAACAGATCTCAATGAATACAATAGGATTTATGGCTACAAAAACCGTTGAGGGTAGTTCTAGATCTGGTCCAAGACAAACAAACTACTATAGGGGATTTATTGAAACCGTTGAATTCAAAATATGGTAAAGTAGCTCCTGGATGGGGAACTACTCCTTTAATGGGTGTCGCAATGGCTCTATTTTCGGTATTCCTATCTATTATTTTGGAGATTTAGAATTCTTCCGTTTTATTGGACGGAATTTCAATGAATTAGATCCAAAAGAACCACGAGGTCCTCGCCTTTTCAATACAAAGTGAATCATTTAAGGCTCGGATTTCTAGCCCATTCTATTTTGGTAGTTCGACCGCGAAATTTCTTTGTTTCTGTATTTCCGGAATATGAGTGTGTGACTTGTTATAATTGATCCTATTGATAGTAAAGAGAATGGGTCTGTCATCTTGATAGAGACGGTTCTACCTTGTCGTATATTCATTATAGTTTCTGGAACACGGAATAGATGAAATAGATCACGAAATATTTGAACTATGATTTATACTTAATATTCAAAGAGTTAGAAGTTATAAATCGAAAGATTTTTATTCTTTCAAACTCCTGTTTATGCTTATTTTGACCAAAGGACAAATGTTTCTTTGGATTTTGAGTCATTATATTTATTCATTGAATAAGTGATGATCCAACGGTTCTTACTCAGGGAATCTTTGGGCTTAGCTTGAAGGTTTTATGGAATCATCGTGGTTTGAGTATGAATCTGAGGTTTCAATCGATTCATAGGGTCTCTTCAAGAGAATTCCTACCAATAATAAAGAAAACAATACAATAGTCAAACCGCATTACACACAAATCAAAATAACAAATAAAAAAAAAGAAATAGAAATAGGAAAAGAGAAGATTCAAGAGGCCTGTAACGATCAACATAAAGACGAATGCGCCGACTTGTTGGCATTATCACCATAAAGAAGAGCTTTCGAATTTTTATTCTTTCGTATCTTCATAGAAGATCGAATCAGAGGATTAAGAAGTTTCAAACTTTCTATTACATATCCGTTGCAACCAGTATTTGGGTCTTTCTGCTTGAGCTGTACGAGATGAAATTCTCATATAAGGTTCTCAGAGGGGGAGCCCCCTTGGTTTACCTATCTCAATAAAGTCTATGATTGGTTCGAAGAATGTCTCGAGATTCAGGCGATTGCAAATTCTATAACTAGCTGATCTACGACCAACCTCCTTCCTGCCTCTTCCGCTTTCAGGCAAGGGTCGCTCTGAAGGGAGAGTTGAGCGGAATCAGGCATAGATATAAAGTAATACAAACAAAGAAGCCCGCCGACGACCGGCTAACCCTTTCGAGCTCAGCTGACCCCTTCTTGATTCAGTTTTTTCCCTATTTGAGATAGATGAATGAATGGAACTTTGATCCCCGGTTCCTGCTTGGTCAATTCCTGGAAGGCCCCTATTAATGTAATGATTGAACAATCAAAGTGCGTTTGCCGCGACTACGAGCTGCCAGTGCGCCTTTCTTTGGGTCGCTATGCTTGGGGTCGAGAACTGGTTCAAAAGTAGAAGGTGGTCCAAAAAGCTAACGCGAGTTTTCGAACAACTTTCCCCTTTTTTAACCTCACTGAGATAGGCTTTTACCCGAACCATTTACCCTTGTTCGGGAGGGAGAAGTTGATTCATTCAATGGAGCTTTATTTGTTTGATCTAGTAAGGGGGGTGTTAGAAATAAGCCACCGCCCGACGAAACAACGGTTTACAACAGAGCGATCCGGGACATCGAGCGAAGAGCTCCAATGCGCGTATTCGAAGCTACGCGGATGCCGTAGTCGCAGAAGCCGGATCAACATCATGACAACGGCATTCTGGAAACTGTTGGGCCAGCCACAATTGGTCTAATGTCTGGGTGCGTATGGCGGTACACTGAGAGCACCTTTCAAGTCGGCTGACAAAGAAAAAAAAAGGGTTTCGTCGTCTTTTTCCCGCTTTCACCTTCGATTACGAAGGGATTTGAGGCCAGTTTTCAATTCGCTTCTCTCTCTCCGGCGAGGTTTAAACTTCGCGTGGTGGGAAGGCCTTCGCGATTCGCTCCCGTCCAGCAAAGAAAGTGAAGGGGAGCGGACAGCAAGTTGGAGGACGCTGCAGAAGCAGAACCGCGTGATTGATCCATCTGTGCTATTCCCTAATTGAAGCAAGTTGGAAATCCCTGATCTTCGACCACCCTCAGCCCCTACCCAAACTATTTAATAAAATGAAAGCTGACTAGCAATCGCTCCTTTTTCTTATTAGCATGGGATTGGATGTTAATAATGAAAGACATAACATCTATTAGAAGGCAATTCTCGGGGATTTCCTATCGATTTCCCAATGGATAACAATCCATCTTTCTCGCTTTCGCTCTTTCTCCCAATCAATCGCGAGGGTTCCGGGCATGAGAACGCAAGTGCCGGAATCGAACAAAACGTCCGAACGTCCGAGGACGAAAGATAAAATGCTCCGCGGGGAACTCGTTTCATGTCGGCGTATTCGTGCCGGTTAGACGTCGGCCATGAAATCCATCACTATACCGAGCAGATCACGGGCATTCACATCTCGGTCAAACGGAACTGTGCGCGATTCTCTCGTGAATCGCCTTCAGCAAGGTATGGCATGATGGGTCTGAACCGGGGGAGAAATCTTTCTTCATAGATACAAGACATTCGTTGCTGATCTAAAAAAGATCTTATCCCGTGGGCGTTAGCGGACGTTATTCATTCTTCACCCGGTCCTTAGTAGCGTTAAAAAAGGTAACCGGTTAGGTTTACTTTGGAAACGCGCTAAAACAGGCCTATAGGTTCGCCTTTATAATAGAAGAAGAGTCTCTAATTAGATAGAAGTATATATAATTAGTCAGATCGTCTGAAGCATGAACAGAATCACCTTTGTTCCGAAGGCCTTGCGAGTTAAGCGAGTTCCTTTTTTTTTTCAAAGGCGGTCCTTTTCTTTCCCTGGACCGATGACTCGCTTGTTCAGTACTGCTAACTATTATAGGAGGATGTCGCCCCCTCGGGACTACCAGTCGCTTTGGTTGTTGAATCTCGTGCAAGTTAGGTTGTGGTTGTATTGGCTGCAAGCGGAACATAGGCGCTTTAGGTGTGTGTTGACCATGCACTCTCGCGTCATGTAATGTCGTATGTATGATAGAGGTGGTGTGGTGATTAACCTCCATGCTAATGGTTATCCCCAAGGTTCAACGAACGAATGAAGCTATGATCGTACCCGGATAGAGATGATGGTCTTCCTCTGATGTCTCCAAGCCGGCCATAATAGAATAGATAGGCGAAGCAGCCAATAGCAGTCTGTTCTCGCCTATCGATAGATAGCAGGTTGCTTCCAAGCTCAAACCATTTGAAACTGAATTGCTACTTTATTCTTGTTATTGATAGAGTGGTATTCTCCGCCCCTGTCAAATAAAGTAGAGGGAGAGAACTGGAAGAGAGAAGGAAAAAGAGCAAAGGGTGGTCGTAGATCACGAGAGAAGAATGGCTGACACGTTGACTGCCTTCGAGACTATAAAATATAACCCAAGCGGTCTAACCCCCGGGGCGGACCCCAACCGAAAGGCGCTAGACGGACTAACGGCAAGCGAGATAAAGAAAGCAGCTGGCCCTATGTGTAAAACCTTGCCGCGGGAGAGTCTTTCTCCAATGAGAATCTAAAAAGTCTTTGGGCAAGACAAGAAAGGAACTCGCCCTTTGACACCAAGGGATAAGAGCTGATTGCTGGCGATGACTTGGTGAAGGGAATCTATGAGAGAAGGTTCTCGAATCGGGTTCCGACCGACGCGGAGCCAACGAGTTCAGTCGAACAGCGTAACGAGTCTAAGGGCGGCTTGAAAGGAATGGACGGGCGTAGGCTTAATAGTGAACGCAGACCCCCCTGCTTTTAGATATGAGATCAATGACTTAAAAGACAGATGCCGAGAGAAACTGTTAGACTTCTTTATTGCATTGTGAAAAGAGATCGAAGACGAAGATTTTCTGACGCAGTGCAGGCACTAGATGGAAAAGACAGAGAAGAGAACAACCCACCGGAAGGGCATACCTCAAGGAGCACCAATCTCCCCCGGCAAACATCTATCTGCACGAAGCCGACCTATGGATAGAAAGAAAGATGCAGGAAAGGAAAATGAAAAAAGAAAGAAAAAAGATGCTTTGGGAGTGTGAGAAACGCGGACGGGGAGTACGCAGCCGAACAACCGTTGGGGCTTCCAGCAGTGATAGCTGAACTAAGCAGATGGGCCGCCCAAAACCTGGAGCTGACATTTCAATAAGAAATCAACGTCGGATCCCGGCTATCCGAAAAACGCAGACGGAAGCGGAGGATCACAAAATGCAACACAACAAGGGGCGAACCAAGCGCTTGCGCGAAGGAAGAAGCGAATCAATCAGAATGGAGACAGGGAGGAGAAGCGAAATAGAGATTTTCGAGCCTGCAAGCAGCAAGCAACAACGGCTGAAAAGCCGTTGCGCGCTAGCTTGTAGTTTAGGGGTATAGTAGGGGTGCCCCTTTCTAAAACTTTTTTTCTATATAAGGTAAGCTGTGATCTACGACCACCCTTGTTTTTTAGTTTTCCCCAACCTATACCTTACTAAGAAAAAGGGGCTTACGT